>NC_089792.1:1594987-1602487 GCF_040412425.1 Macrobrachium rosenbergii | reverse complement strand
CGTCTATTTTTTAATACATAGAATATAAATGTATATTATCCATATATATATATATATATATATATATATATATATAAATATTTTTATATATATATATATATATATATATATATATATATATAATGCCGTTATCATGCGTAATTTCTCATTTCTTTCATTTATTTATCATTTTGATGCCTGTTATGAAGTTAACTGAATATATGACGCGTATTTTGTATTTCTTATTATCTAAGTTTCTAAAGAATTAAAATTAGCTAGAAGTTCGACATTAATTTAGTTAATGCTAAATGCCAGTATGCAAGCAGTGAAGAAGACTACCATGTTCATCAGTGGAGAATGTCTCCTCCTCATCGCAAAAGATGACTCGTACAGAAATCATCGGCCACTGGATTTATATTATAACGCAAACCCTAGCCTCTATTCTTTGTTTTGATATGAAGTGCTTCTTGGCAGGAGTATGATGAAATAATATCTTGGTCTCATGTAGCCTGTTACGGATGGTTTGAGCAGCAACTTGAAGGAGAGCGTAATGTTCTCTCTTTTTAGCAACATCGGTTGTCAGGGGAGTTAGGCGGAGCTTTTAGTGATCATCCGATGATGATCCTTAACAGTAGTTTTCACAATGAATTTATCATGTTTCCTCGTTCTCTCTGTTGTTGTATCCCTCTATACATGGTTGTTTTATTTACGTTAAACTGCCGAGCAATATCTACGATAGAAACATTAGTCTTATCAAGCTAATGATTGTGGTGCCCAACTTACCGGTGCAAGTGTTGACATTTTGGTTTAACTTTCCTGCCCGAATGTGGAGTTACACGATAACATACGACGTTATGAGATTTTTTCTTTTTTTGTTTCTGACAACTCTAATGGTTGAATTTTTCTTTATTTATTTATATATAATATTATTTTATTAGTTCAGTAAGTTTTTATCTGATTCGAAATATAGTTTCTTCTTTGACTCTTTTGCCCAATCATCTGAAGTGAAATTTTGCAAAATGTTTCGTCATTTTTCGTAATATGAATTTTTTCACCATTTTTTTTTATATTGTTAACCGTATGATTAATTTCGAATAAGAAAATTACATTTCCTTGTAAATATCAAAAGAACAAATTACTGTTAGGTGAACGAAAACCTCAGAACTTGTTGCAAAACATTTTTGAGTGACTGTACCCTTTCACCGTAAGTTTTTTCTGTAAAAGGAAACATCTGTATTATTCTTAGAGGGAAACATGTATTTTTTTCTCTTAATATTTTTTATTTCTTTTAAGGAAACATCTATATTATCCACCTAAATTTGTTTTAAGGAAAGGTGTATATTATCCGCTTAAAGTTTTTTTTAGGGAAAGATGTATATTATCCACTTAAAGTTTTTATTTAGGGAAAGATGTATATTATCCGCTTAAAGTTTTTATTTAGGGAAAGATGTATATTATCCGCTTATAGTTTTTATTTAGGGAAAGATGTATATTATCCGCTTAAAGTTTTTATATTATCCACTGAAAGTTTTTATTTAGGGAAAGATGCATATTATCCGCCTAAAGTTTTATTTAGGGAAAGATGTATATTATCCGCTTAAGATTTTTTAAGGCATCATCTATATTATCCGCTTAAAGATTTTTTTGGGGAAAGCTGTGTATTATCCGCTTAAAGTTTTATTTAGTGAAAGATGTATATTATCCGCTTAAAGTTTTTATTTAGGGAAAGATGTATATTATCCACTTAAAGTTTTTTTAAGATAAGATATATATTATCCGCTTAAGTTTTTTTTTAAAGAAACATCTATATTATCCGCTTAAATTTTTTTTATTTTTTTTTTTTTATCCAATTTTTTTTAAGGAAACACCTGTAATATCCGCTTAAAGCTGCCAGTGTTATTTTTGGGGTGTCTCTTCTGCAGGTGTCAGGGACCACCGTTTGCTTTCAACAGACTCGACTTGATTCAGAGCCATTTTTTAAAAAGGTTTCACGGCTGATATTTTAGCAGAATTTGGCGCGTGGTAATCGTGGTTAGCGTTGATTTTATTCGTTGTTTTTATGGTGAATTATTGTTGGTGTTTGAGTCGAGTATATATATATATATATATATATATAGAAATCATTATACAATCACGTGTAAATAATGATATGATCGAACCCAGGTCTCTCAGGTATAATGGGTAACGCCCTTGCTTTTAGATATATACAGAAATATATATATATATATATACATATGTAGAATTACATAGTATATACACTATACTGTTTAGGCTATATATTTAGCCTATATGTATATACATACATACATACATACCCTATATCATAATTGTTTTTGTGGCACTGACGTAGACCTTGGGCAGTTTTATTTGGCGATCAAAAGGAAATAAACGATGATTCACAATCAAGATATTGTTAATGGTTTCCCCGTGGCTTCATTTTTTTTTATATAATTAAGGCTCACCCCCACCCCTCACGTAGGGGAGGCTAATTCTCCGCGTGCATCTCCATGCACCAGTTCCATAGTTCCATAGTTAATTCTGGAAGCTTTTGCCCAAAATCTCCATCCTCCAAACTCAGAAGTTCGTTAACGTTTTTTTGTGGGGTATGAGGATGCTATGAAAACGTTCCTTTGTATATCTTGAAAATGGCCCATTGTATATCTTGAAAACGGTCGTTTGTATATCTTGAAAATGGTTCTTTCCTTACCTTGAAAACGTTCCTTTCCATACCTTGAAAACGTTCCTTTGTATATCTTGAAAACGTTCCTTTCTATACATTAAAAACGTTCCTTTGTATATCTTGAAAGCGTTCCTTCTCATACCTTGAAAACGTTCCTTTGTATATCTTGAAAACGTTCCTTTGTACATCTTGAAAACATTCCCTTGCATATCTCGACAACATTCCTTTCCATACCCTGAAAACGTTCCTATGTATATCTTGAAAACGCGTTCCTTTCCTTACCTTGAAAACGTTCCTTTCCATATCTTGAAAACGTTCCTTTCCATACCCTGAAAACGTTCCTATGTATATCTTGAAAACGTTCCTTTCCATACCTTGAAAACGTTCCTTTCCATACCTTGAAAACGTTCCTTTGTATATCTTGAAAACGGTCCTTTCCATACCTGGAACACATTCCTTTCCATACATTGTAAACGTTCCTTTGAAAAACGTTCCTTTCCATACCTTGAAAACATTCCTTTGTATTCGAAAACGCTCCTTTGTAGGCTAGGCTATATCTTGAAAACGTTCCTCTGTAGGCTATATCTTGAAAACGTTCCTTTGTATATCTTGTGTTGAAAGTCCCCGAAAACGAATTGTTCTTTCAAGAACTGGAAATACAGAAAAGAGAGATCTGTTATTAGAAAAACAGATAAATTAACAAATAAAAAATAATTAGAAATTGTCAATTACAGTACAAAGAGAATTGTAATAGGGTAGCAATGCATTCCATCTATAATACTATTACTTCTAACTAGGACGAATAGGAAGGGCTGAGTTTGACCTTGAAAGGTGAGAGATGAGTATTTTGGAGGTAGTGATCTAACATCAGTGTTCAAGGTTACTCTTCACAGTCTCAGTGACCCTCGAGTGGCGTTGTATAGCTTTGGCGAAAAGTATATTCTTTTGTCTCCTGTTGATACTCTTTGATATCCTAACTGTGCCTCAGGGCGTTTTGTATTAGTTCGTTCAACGTTTTATGTGAAGGCTCTGCGGTACCTGTGTTGGTTTGTGCATCTGTGTTGTAATACGGTGAAGTTGGGCAGGTGTAAAGTGAATTTTAGATCCTACCAAGTGTTCTGAATGATTGCAGTCATCGAACACCTGCCAAATGGTTATATATATATATATATATATATATATATATATATATATATATATATATATATATATATATATATATATATATATATATTTTATCTGATCGATTTATTTTATCTGATCGATTTATTCCCGTAGGAGGCTAGTGCCGTCAGTGCACCTCATGCGGTGCTCTGTAGGCATTACTTAAGGTTCTTTGCAGCGTCCCTTAGGCCCCTAGCTGCAGCCCCTTTCATTCCTTTTACTGCACCTCTGTTCATATTCTCTTTCTTCCATCTTACTTTCCTCAACCCTCTCCTAACAGTTGATTCATAATGTAATCGCGAGGTTTTCCTCCTGTTACACCTTTCAAACCTCTTAACTTTCAATTTCAATTTATTTACCCGATTGACCTACGGATTATTGTTATGTGGCCTGTAAGCTGTATTCTGTTCGATTCCGATTGATTGCTCGTTAAAGAACTAGAACTGTCCAATGCATAACGTTTAAAATTTAATATTATTTACCCAAACTACGGATTATTGTTATGTTACCTGTAAGCCTATTATGACAGAGTCCCTTAGATAAAATTGGGAGACCTGTTATAAGCGTTCTAGAAAATATTATGACCTTGGAGGAGCCATTTTCTGGATAAAAGTTGTGTTAAAGTCTTAGATAAAATTGGGAGACTTGTTATAAGTCTCTAGATAAAATTGGGAGACCTTTTATAAGTCTAGATAAAATTGGGAGACCTGTTATAAGTCTTGTAGATAAAATTGGGAGACCTGTTATAAGTCTTCTAGATAAAATTGGGAGACCTGTTATAAGTCTTTTAGATAAAATTGGGAGACCTGTTCTAAGACTTCCAGATAAAATTAGGAGACCTGTTATAATTCTTCTAGAAAAAATTAGGAGACCTGTTACAAGTCTTGTAGATAAAATTGGGAGACCTGTTATAAGTCTTGTAGATAAAATTGGCAGACCTGCTATAAGTCTTGTAGATAAAATTGGCAGACCTGCTATAAGTCTTGTAGATAAAATTGGGAGACCTCTTATAAGTCTTATGGATAAAATGGGAAACCTGTTACAAATCTTGTAGATAGCATTGGGAGACATGTTACAAGTCAAAGGTAAAATTGGATCTGTTATAAGTCTTGTAGATGGAAATGGGAGACCTGTTATAAGTCTTCTAGAAAAAATTGGGAGACCTGTTATAAGTCTTGTAGATAAAAAGACCTGTTTTATAAGTCTTTAGGAAAGCAACGTTGATATAAGACTCGCCACCAAAGATAAAATTGGGTTAAGTCATTTTCACCTTGTTGTTTTTGTTGTTGTTATAGCATTGGGAGACATTTAACATGTGTCTTGATCAAATTGGATCTGTTATACAGTCTTGTAGATGGAAATGGGAGACCTGTTATAAGTCTTGTAGATGGAAATGGGAGACCTGTTATAAGTCTTCTAGAAAAAAACTGGGAGACCTGTTTTGTCGTTTTATAAGATAGTTTTTGTATGTTTTATAGAGCATACGTATAATGTATATTATTTAGCCGACTGTACCAAATATATATATATAATATTCGTTATAGTCATTTTCACCTTGTTGTTTTTATTGTTGTTTTTTGTTGTTGTTATATATGTTGTATATATAATGATGATATGTCTTGCATGTGGCTGGGTTTTGTTATATAGTCGTGATATATATATAGGATAGGCGCCTATATATCAGGAATGCTGATATATTCGATATATAATACTGTGATGGATACTGATTTGTCGTTTTATATGTATGCGTATATGTATGTATATGTATATACATATATAATATAATATATATATATATATATATATATATATATATATATATATATATATATATATATATATATGTGTTGTGTGTGTGTGTGTGTTCCTGATACAGTCACATACTGCTCTGGTCTTCATTTCATACAAAACTTAACCACCACGCCTTAGGTAAGTCATACTATACTATGAATGGAGTAAGGTTGCGAGGACAAGTTTGTGTGAATATAATATTATAAAGAATGAAAAGGGCCGGAGAGAGAGAGGAGAGAGAGAGAGAGAGAGAGAGAGAGAGAGAGAGAGAGAGAGAGAGAGGTGCGCTGGGTGTACCAGGCAGCTGGTGGTGGAATCCACTTGTGGTAGAAAATCGGGAACTGAAACTGTGAAGGAATTCTTTTGTTTATAATACGTGCTTTTGTTTACAGTAACGAGTCCACGCCCTCTTTTGGAGGGTGTGGGGTAAAGAGAGGCCTTGGTACATTTTATTTTTATTATGGATTTGTCATAGAGCTGTGTGAGAATGATTCCTTGAGTTTAATTTTTTTAATTTTAAACCTAAGTGCGTGAATGATCAATGATTACCCTGAGTTTGGTGTTTGCTTTTATCAGAGATTCTGGTGAATATTCAACAAAAAAAAAAAGGGGGGGGGGGGAAGGGTGAAGAATTTCATACGAGGAGCAAGTTTTCACGTTGCTCAATCATGGAATTAAGTTACAGGGAGCTGCTGGAGTCGGCTCTGGAGGATAAAACCGGTTTGTTTTTTATTATTTGTTTTATTACAGTAGCTACTAGCTAGCTTGCTGTCCGGGCAGGATTAAGCTATTTTATATCGCTAAGCCTTGAAAACTTTTTCCCACCTTCAACTAAACTACCTGTCTGGCCAGCTAACTGAAGACTGACGACTGAATCTCTCTCTCTCTCTCTCTCTCTCTCTCTCTCTCTCTCTCTCTCTCTCTCTCTCTCTCTCGAAATACGGAAACCGAAGAAGACGACAGCAGCAGTTCAAATTAGGTGGGTCAGTCGCTCTCACCTTGCGGGAATCAGTCTCGTTGTGTGTCCCGCTGGGAGGACATGTCGGGTGGACATCCATTAGCGGATTTTATATTGAAGACCTGGTGTTACATGTTTGGAGGACAGGGTAATGTGTTAGCTGTCGTTTTGTGCGCGCGCTCGCACGTGTGTGTGTGTGTGTGTGTGTGTGTGATCTGGTTGAGATAACCACGGCACGAAGCAGTGTACCTGGCGAAGTTCATTTGTTGTATACTAAGTAAGGTTTACTAGAAATTGGGACGTAGTTTGTGTGTGTGTTTGTGTGCGTACAGTTTCTTGTGCAAGTTCACTTTGGACACCAAGTTAATGCATTTTATAAATACATTTCTGTGTTTATATGGGAGAGAGAATATAATATACACATATATATATATATGTTTGTGTATGTGTGTATATATTTAATATATATATATATATATATATATATATATATATATATATATATATATATATATATATATATATATATTTATATATAAATATAAATATATATATATATATATATATATATATATATATATATATATATATATATATATATAAATATAAATATAAATATAAATATAAATATATATATATATATATATATATATATATATATATATATATATATATATATATATGTGTGTGTGTGTGTGTGTGTGTGTGTGTGTACATGTTTATGTGTTTGTACATAAAAACATTCATGCTTTTCAGTGGCATTTACATCCGCGCCCGTGATTCCAGGTGGCTGTGATAGGTATGGGTGTTTTTTTCTAGCTTTGTTCAGACGTAGCAAAGTTGGTCCGGTCCTCTTAATTATTCAGGTGACGCAACCCCACCCCCCCACCTCCTCTCTCTCTCACTCTCTCTCTCTCTCTCACACACA
>NC_089792.1:1559987-1589987 GCF_040412425.1 Macrobrachium rosenbergii | reverse complement strand
CCAGCTGACATTCTATCTGCATCTGTGTCATGATCCCTCCTCTCTCTCTCTCTCTCTCTCTCTCTCTCTCTCTCTCTCTCTCTCTCTCTCTCTCTCTCTCTCTCTCTCTCTCTCTCAGGTTTGGAAGTAAACAAACCTTTAAAAATATGTGAAACGGTCGTTGCCGGGAGAGGTGAACCGATGACATAAAACGAGATGTATATAGGCTATAATGTCATAGCATTTTATAACATTTCAGGGTTTTGGTCAGCAAGAAACAAGAATCGGTTTAATATTATGTTGAGAGTAGTTTATCAGTTAATGTAAATTTTACTAGTAATGGTTGTGGGGGTGATAACAGACGAAACAGATCCGGGCCATATATTTTTTTATCTTTCATGTGGGATTACACACGCGCAAGTATGTATGTGTATGTTATAAAGACAAAACACACGAAGTAAAGAGAAACAATGGAGTGTTCTTACCTTCATGGATTTTGTCTTTATTTATATATTCATCACGTTCCATATTTTCGTGATTCAGTTATACTATCTGTGTGTATGTTATATATATATATATATATATATATATATATATATATATATATATATATATATATATATACATATATATATATATATATATATATATATATATATATATATATATATATATATATATATATATATATATATATATATATATATATATATATATATATATATATATATATATATATATATATATATATATATATATATATATATATATATATATATATATATATATATATATATATATATATATATATATATATATATATATATATATATATATATATATATATATATATATCGATGTGACAGAGAACATTTTTGTACAGAGAGATAAAGGAAGAAAACTTGGGTTGTTTCAGGTACTATCAAAGGCATGTCTCTTGCAGCCTTGGAAAAGGAGTATGAATAATTTCTTGCTTTCATCCCACAGCAAATTTACTGATGCTCATCCTTCGAAGAGTTGACTCTCTCTCTCTCTCTCTGGCATTCCATACATGGTTGGCAATTAGTCTTGTTGGTCTTTTATCTCGTATCATATTTCACTCGTCATGCCGAGGCACTTTTTGTTCTGCTGTTAAATCCCGTCTTTATGCACCGGGGTTATGTTTCTTAGTATGGGTTTTAAAGTTACCCTGAACTGTCATTGACGGTGGATTGTTTGGAATGGCGATATTTGTTTACTTGATTCGAGTGTTGAAGCGAATCGGTCTTTTTCGCAAACTGGATTTGAAGAATCATTTCACCATCATAAAGTTTACTGCACCTCCTTTCGTATTCTCTTTCTTCCTTCGTACTTTCCTCAACCCTCTCCTAACAGTTGATTCATGGTGCAACTTCTTTGAGGTTTTCCTCCTGTTACACCTTTCAAACCTTTATACTGTCAATTTCCTTTTCAGCACTGAACGGCCTCATAGATCCCAATGCTTGACTTTTGGCGTCAATTCTATTTTCAGTTCAATTCAGTTCAGTGTCAGTTCATTGAGTATTATTTTGGCACCGGGCATAGGCCCCTATTTATCATAATACCTTTGTGTGTGAGGATCTAAGTTTACCAAAAGGATTTTTTGCATTTCCTTTGACATTTTCTGGGGACAATACTTTTGTTTTTATCCGCGTCCTTAACGTTTTGTATGTCAAAAAGAATTAATGGTATTCGTTAGCCCATATTTTTTTATTTGTATTAAAATTAATACGCAATATAAGTTGAAAATCTGAACCGTGTTCAGTGTGAAGAATTTCTTCATACATACATGCATACATACATATTTGCTGTACTGTGTTTGCTTGCAATTTGATTTCTGTGTTTACATACAATACATGAAGAATTTGATATACATGCGTTTACTTGCGATACTAAGAATTTAAGAATTGTACATACATACATACATACAATACATATTTGATATACTTTGTGTGCTTGCAATATGAAGAATTTCCTCATTCATACATAGATACATAGTTACATACATACATACATACATGCATCATACATACATTCAATAAATACATATTTTATATACTGTGTTTGCTTGCAATATGAGGAACTTCCTCATACATACATACATACACACACTCATAAATACATACATACATACATACGCATGCGTAAGCCAGAAGGTTTCTACTTTGCACAGTGCCATTTTGCAGCAAATTGTAGTCAGTTGCGGAAAGTAAATTTAGTTAATGATAGTCGTTTATTTTGGGGAAATATTTCAACCCCCCTCCAAAAAAAAAGAAGAAGAAATATTGCCTATTAACTGTCGTGGAGTCGAAGGCAAACTCATTTGTTCAGTAAACATTTGTTTTGAAAGTGATTGATGCAGACTGGAACTCAATTTCATTGATGGGACCTATAAAGGTTTTCAGGAATTATGGAATGTGTGTTGGTAGGTTTGGCGAGTCGGGTTAATTCACCGGTTAACTGTTCTTGATATGGATGTAATGCTTGGAAAGTTGGTTAATTCACCAGTGAACTGTTCTTGACATGGAGTTGGTTAACTCACCAGTGAACTGTTCTTGGTATGGTGTAATGCTTGGAAAGTTGGTTAATTCACCAGTGAACTGTTCTTGTTATGGTGTAATGCTTGGAAAGTTGGTTAATTCACCAGTGAACTGTTCCTGATATGGTGTAATGCTGGTAAAGTTGGTTAACTGTTCTTGATATGGTGTAATGCTTGGAAAGTTGGTTAATTCACCAGTGAACTGTTCTTGATATGAAGTTGGTTAACTCACCAGTGAACTGTTCTTGATATGGTGTAATGCTGGGAAGGGAAAATTGGTTAATTCATCAGTGAACTGTTCTTGATATGAAGTTGGTTAACTCACCAGTGAACTGTTCTTGATATGGTGTAATGCTGGGAAGGGAAAGTTGGTTAATTCACCAGTGAACTGTTCTTGATATGAAGTCGGTTAACTCACCAGTGAACTGTTCTTGATATGGAGCAATGCTTGGAAAGTTGGTTAATTCACCAGTGAACTGTTCTTGATATGAAGTTGGTTAACTCTTCAGGAACTGTTCTTGATATGGTGTAATGCTGCAATGGTTAATTCACCAGTGAACTGTTCTTTTACTGTTAACTCACCAGTGAACTGTTCTTGATATGCAATCTTTCTTCTGTTCATCTTGAACTGTTCTTGATATGGTGTAATGCTGGGAAGGGAAAGTTGGTTCTTAACAACTGTTCTTGAGTGCAATTGCTTTTAATTTTTCAGTGAACTATTCTGTTAGTAACCTTTCAGACCCTTTTGACTGTCAATTTTCGTTTCAGCGCTGAATCACCTTTTATCTTTAGAGGGCCATATGCTCTTTTTTCCATCTTACTATCCTCCCTCTTAACAAATGATTCTGTAGAGGTTTTCTGTTCCAATGCTTTTTAAAAATCATACATTTTTTTAATGTTTATATCATATGTCAGTGATGTAGGGATTATCTTTTTTTCAAAGACAGGATTTTGATTTTTTTTACTTTGGGTCATTTTTATTTAATAATTGATTTTTCTTCTTTTTTTGCCCTGAAATGAGTGGCTCTTAAACAAAGCGTAGCTGTAAGTCGCTTTGCAGGTCTTGTAGTAGAATATAATATTTATTTATTATGGGAGATCAATATGGAACCCCATAAAAATTTATGTAAATGTAATGTCAATTCTTTTCCATATTCTTTCTGGTTAAAACTAGATAGTCACCAGATAGCTTATTTAAAAAATTTATGTTCGAAATATATCCATTTTATATTGTCTAACAGAATACAAATTCTTTTTAAGTGGAAAGGAAGATATTTTTGCATTTAATTGTCCTACTGAATACAAAATATCATTCTGAGTGAAAATAAAATATTTTTCTAGGAAGGGGCCCTGGCCATGTTTTGTTGCCATCTGCAAAGACCCCACCAGGTGTATTTTTGTATCTTTACCTGTCCAAAGCTTCCAGTAGGCATCTTACAACGCTGGTACTCAATACCCGTGATGGATGGGCATTGGGCGTACGAAAAATGGCCCCAAGGAGACTGTAGACATAAGAAAAACATTGCAATATCGCCTTTCAAGCTTCTGTTGAGAAGACCCATTATCGTTTGCACTCTTTGGATTCCTCTTGATAAGACTTCCCCTGCAATTTGATTATCATAGTAAGCCATCAGTAAGATGTGGAGTCGGTTGGAAACGGTGATAAAATTTTGGAGGTGGTCTTCTGGTTGGTTTAAGGAAGGTATGGGCTGATGGAAGAGGAATTTGGAATTAGTGCTATTATGGGCTGCTAGGAGAGTAATTTGGAATTGGTGTTATGGGCTGATTGAAGAGAAACTTGGAATTGGCACTATTATGGACTGACAGAAGAGAAATTTGGAATTGGTGCTGTTATGGGCTGATAGAATGGAATTGGTGCTGTTATGGGCTGATAGAAGAGAAATTGGAAATTGGTGCTGTTATGGGCCGATAAAAGAGAAATTTGGAATTGGTGCGAGAAATTTGGAATGGTTCCGTTCCGGACGTTATTTTACTCTTGTGGTTTTTGTAAAATATTGTTATATGTGGTCTTGAATAGCGTCAGTAACTCTATACGACGCGTTCTGCACTGGTCTTTGTGTGGTCCCAGTCCATGGTTTAATCGAACATAAACTTTAACAGGTCTTTGATGGAGTGGCATTCACGAGATTTTATCTTTTTGTTTACTCTGTTGTCAAGGCCTTTATCACCTTCAACCTCCCTCTCTCTCTCTCTCTCTCTCTCTCTCTCTCTCTCTCTCTCTCTCTCTCTCTCAAGTTCTTTGGCGTAGCATGGACCGACGATGTCCCTATTATTAGAACTTTGTTTAGAGCAGTCGCTATAGGAACAACGACTTTCGTGCTAGTGCTTCGTCACTTAGTACAGTCGCTGGAAAGCACGCAACGGGAAAGGGACTCGATGTGGAAGTGCATGTAAATACTGTAGTAGAAGAAGATTTGGCGAACCTCAAAAGCTAGTAATACGGTATTGATCGCCTCAATTTTCCAAGTGGGGTTCAGTCACTGTCCCTGGCGCATTGCTCGTCTGAAGTTGCCCTTGGGAAGATATCCAAACAAGAAGTGTTTTAGGTCATTTTCGGTGAATGGAAGAAGTTTCTCTTCGAAGAAGTTTTCTTTCGGGCACAAGCTCTGGTGCCTCCGGTTCCTGGTGGATTTCTGGACGAGGTTGATACTTTGATAGAAGTTGGAGTGTACAGAATTTTTTTGTTTTCTTTTGGAAAATGGCGTCTCTAGTGCCTGTGAGTTTGAGCAAGTTGTGTTGTTTTGGTGCTAGAATTTTGGGCTTCCCGTATTTTCGTGATAGTGATCTCTGAGCTTAAAAGTTGAGAAAATCGATTAGAATAGTCTCAGACGCATGTTGGTAACTTGAAGGGCAAGGATACCAAATCTTTCAAGAAGGTAATATCGAAGAAATATGCTGCCATTGAAAAAGAAGAAGCCCTTTGAAGAAAGATGTGTGAGTTTCATGCAGTCTTGATTCCTGAGGCTCTACATTCGCTGCCAAGGGCAAGTTCATAAGAAGTATGAAAGAAAATATCATGAAAAATGCTATATGTGTGTTCATGCTGGATTCTTAATTACATTCATTATTGCGACATTTAAGAATGTCGAGACGTTAATTTTTAAAATCAGGAACTGTGAAACGAAAATGTTAAGCCAGTGACATTATGCTTGTTTTTACCAGTATGGATTATCAGTGACGTGATAAGTCAGGCATAATGGCACAGCTATATATCTTGAGCATTTTAGACAGTAGCCCGATATGGCCTGCCATTTACCTTAATTAATACTTAAATGTACATCGTTTATGAAATATGATAATGTATTGTGAATGAAGAGTATCTCAGGTCCAGGACCCGTGTGCCATGCCATTTAATGGCCGGTTCGCATGCACTGTACTGAGTCTTTTTAAACTGGAATTTGTGTCATGACTCATCCTAACATGTTTGCCACGTTCCTTTCCCTGTATTTTGTGCGTGTTGTGAGGCAAGTTTTTAGTGAGGGTTAGAACAGAACCTGTATATAAAACAAATCGAGACTTCCCCAGCGAATTGAATGCTCAAATTAATTGTCTCCTTTTAGAGGGAAAATGCATGGCGTCGTTGTAACTCGAGAACTGCCTTCTGACATAACTCAGGAATGGATTAACTGGCTTATGATACACATGTGCAGTGGAGTTAGTCAGTGTTGTTAGGTTTAATGTAGATGGAAGTATTCTTTCTTTCCAGTTGTGGATTTCATTCGTTTGTGAAAATATCACCACGGGATTTTTGCTGTGGCGTGCTAGTGATATGCCTTTGTGTGGATTTGTTCAACAGCCCCTGTTTTACAGTGGGAAAAGATAAAGCTTTGTTTAGGTGTGGACATTCTCTGGCAAGTGGTCTTAGTTGTAATGTATGCAGTGCATATCGTTTTATTTTCTGAGAAGGGAAAATGTTATGGTCACCTCTCGATGACCACTTGAATTGACATGTTCTCTTGGAAGAAAAAGTTGACCAGACGTCCCCAGACCATTGCTCCTGTCATCACACCTTTCATTGGAACTGAGGTTCGCATCGACAGCGATGTTCGTCCCAGTGTCTCTGAGGACAATGGATTAAGCAGTGTTAAGAATCGATTTTCGAAATACCCTGCGTCCTACGGTCGCCGTAATGCTCGGTGTCAGCACCAGCTACTGAAGAGCCTCAGTGCTGAAAGTCAGTTCTACGATAAGTCGCCAGAAAAGGGCTGTATTCGTCGCTCCTTCAGTACTGATTCAAGTGATTTGTCTGGAAGAAATGGGGATTTTGGAGAAGAGGGGCCAGAAATTAGAGATGACCAGGACAGGGTTGCATTGGAAAGAAGTACTTTGGATGCCACAAACCCTTGTGACACAGCACCTGGTACAAGTACAGGTCAAGAGCATACCGAGAGAAGAAACCAAGAAGATTGTAGTAACATTACCCTGCCCCAATGTCAGGCTAGACACACCTTACCAGATCTTCCATCAAAGACCCTTCATTTTCGTGACTCCTCTACTCAAGCAGGCATTGACCCTCTTAGTCTGTCTTTGCATAATCAGAGGTCGTTTAAGAAGCTTGCCAACAAACAGCACTCTGTCGATGACCATTGCCCTCCCATCCAGGCTAAAAAAGCTGTTTGGCAGAGTTCTTCTCCAGCCATCTTGCAAAATCGATGTGGTAGTTCACTACAGTTGAATCCAGCCACATCCTGTAAGCATGATGAAGACAGTGTTCAATACCATGTTTCTTCTGATAACATTTCCCGGTGTCATCTGCCTCACTGGGCCAAAGAACGAGCAGAGAGAAGTCATTATGTATCACAACCTCTTCGAAGACTTTCAGATAACATTTCAATTCAGTGGGTGGAGGACAAGACTCATTGCAGTTTAGTGAATTGTCCTACTGCTGATTGGAAGGGTGCTCAATCAGGGTTACCACTGGATCATCATCATGGTCACCGTGCTCAGAATATCCCCACGGAGGCCACTCACACGAAGGAGAAAGGCACCCAGCCGATGCCTTATCTGAGTCGTCATCCACAGCTAACATCCAGTAATTCACGAAGTGGGTTACTCGATGGCATTTCCTTGCCACAAGATAAGGCCACAGCAAAGGCTATCACTGGGTCTGCTGCCAAGACGAGACGTCCCGGCCATAAAGTGCTTTACAGATCGAGATTAGATCAGAGGTCTAGGAACCACGCGCACCCTGATGGCAAGGTTGGACGGACTGCTGCTCCCTGTGGTTGCTGCCACACTCCCTGCTGCTTCACTTCTGCCTGCTCATTCGACTGGTTCACAGCCGCCACTAGGAGGATCAACTGGCGATTCTGTGAGTTGTTTTCAGGGAAGGGTTAATGGTTGCAGTTATATTTCTGAGTATAGTTCCTGTTTCAAGTTTTACGGTTGCCTATATGAGTTTGTCATTGTAATGTTTATTGATGTTTGATGACTGTGTAATGGCGACTGTTCTGAAATATGGATTTAGTTCGTTTTGCTCTGTTAATGTTGAGGGAGTTTTATGGTCTTTGTATTAAATGGTTGTAAAAATCTGATTGTGAATGCTTCATGTTGTAAAATGTGTGATCCAAGCTATTTGGCTGTACATGAAATAAGGGAAAATACGAATACTTCCGTATAATTACTGTGGATACACCGAAAGTATTATTTGTGACTCGACTTAATTGCTGGATGCAAATTCCTGAGATATATGCTAGTATTGCACCAGCCCCGGTTGGGTTAGGTTTGGTTATGAGATGATATCTGGAGTAACATGGGTGTGGGAAACATAAAGAGATTATTTTTAATAAAACTCTCTTGTTAGTTTTTAAGATATGGCGTTCCGCTTTTTTCAGGGAAAGGTCTCTGTACTCGGTTACATCTCGGGAAAAAGCCCCCCGGATTTCTTGATAAAGCCTTTTCGCCATCTTTGAAAATTGTTTTATACCATCCGCACAAATACTTCCAGATTCCTTCTTTGTGACTTCCTCTTCTTCTGTGAACAATTTTTCTGATTTACTCGCGGAGAATGGCGAGACTTTCCAAATGTTGGGCTCGAAGGAGATCGGGAGAATGGCATGAAATTATTTGTCGCTGCAGCCTGTGGAAATTGTACAACAGAAGTGTAGTAACCGCCCGTACAATGTTAATCTGATTCGCTGGCTGTTCGATACAGGCTGGGTGATTACCTCTGGCTGGGGATGTGGAGAAATAAAGGTTGGCCATACTTTATCCTTTTTTTTTTTTTTTGTGGTCTGCTCCTGGTGGAGGATATAGGAAGGAATGGGCTTATTACTCCAGGTAGGAGAGGCAGCGAAAACTCTGGACAAAATAATGATTAAAATTCTTGGTAAAGGAGCAGGTTTATAGGATGAGAGGATTCTTAGCTCCTCTGTCAAGGGAAATAGAAGGTAAATAAGACTGTGATAAGAAGATATTGAAAGAAACGATAGGAGTTGCCGGTGGTAGAGAGAGAGAGAGAGAGAGAGAGAGAGAGAGAGAGAGAGAGAGAGAGAGAGTTAACAGAGAGAGTAAGTTAGAGAGGTGAGAAGGATAAGAAAGATGTTGAAAGAAGAACATATTGAAAGAAAAGGTAGGAATTGCCGGTGGTAGAGAGAGAACAGAAGGTAGAATAAGAAGATATGATATGAAGATATTGAAAGAAACAATAGGAATTGCAGGAGGTAGAGAGAGAACAGAAGACAGAATAAGAAGAGACAATGAAGAAATAAACGCTAAGAATTGCAGGAGGTAGAAGGAGAAGGCAGAATAAGAAGAAGAAATAAATTAGGAATTGCAGGAGGTGAAGGAGAGACGTTTCAAATTTGGTTGATTGACAAGTGGAATAAAAAGGAGGAGACAAATAAAGCAAGCAGGAAATAGTTTTCTTGGGCAAAAGTTTCCCAGTTTTTATGTATGGAATTGAATGTTTACTGGTACCTAGGAAAGTAGGTTATTTGAGTAAAGAGGAAAGGCTATTACTTTGATATTACTTGAAAGAAAAGAGGGGAAAAATAGGCTTTATTCCGTAAATTCTTTGAGAAATTTTTTGAAAAGAAAATTACTATTTTGTTAGATGTAAAATTGTTTATTGTTCAGTAAATTTTAAAGTTTATTGAAACTTAGCGGTTGAAGAATATGTGGTAGTCTCTCTCTCTCTCTCTCTCTCTCTCTCTCTCTCTCTCTCTCTCTCTCTCTCTCTCTCTCTCTCTCTCTCAGCAATATTCAGATAAGTTGTCTGTGTTTTCTTTTAGAATTTTACTTATTTAATTATGAGAAGTCGTGAAACAAATTTTATTATTATTATTATTATTATTATTATTATTATTATTATTATTATTATTATTATTATCGATTGTACTGTATTTTTATAAAATACATAAAAAGGGTATTTGTGCATTGTGGAAAAATACAATCGTTGATGGTAGGGGATTCGCTCCCCTTTCTATTCACAAGGCGGAGTGTTTTTTTTTAAAGTCTACAGAATGCAGTAAGGCTTAGAAGCTGCCTAACATATTGATGGATAAGTTGATTGGGAGTCGCCCCCCTATACTGTACTATTAAGACGTTGATGGTAGGGGATTCGCCCCCCTTACTATTCTCAAGGCGGAGTGTATTTTCTTTTCAAAAGAAAGTGACTTTACAAGGATGAATTTTGGTGTTGATTATAACAAGTTACAAAATACACTGGCAATAGAAGCTGCCTTAACATATTAATGGATTAGTTGAGGTGGGGAGGGAGTCCCACCCCCTTACTATTAAGACGTTGACCCACAAGGAGGCGTGTTTACTTGCCGGTGTTATAAGAGTCTTTTTTTTTTTTTTTTTTTTTTTTTTTTCATCAGATGAACAGTTGTGACTGACGAGGGAGCCTGGGGAGTGTCACTCATGGAGCCATTTTAAGAAGGTTATCGAGCATGTCTCTCTTAGCTTGCATTTCAGGAGTCTCTCTCTCTCTCTCTCTCTCTCTCTCTCTCTCTCTCTCTCTCTCTCTCTCTCTCTCTCTCTCTCTCTCTCTCTCTCTGAGTGTGATAACACCGTTAGCATTTAATGAACTCTATAAAATCCTGAAGAGAATAAGAATAATTGATAATTTCGGAATATTGTGTTATGCAATGTATTGTCATGACTTGCTTATTGGCTTCCACGAAAATAACTCATTAGTCAGTGAAGAGGTATTGAAACCTATTTGTAACCTTTTCAGTAAGGTGTGAAAATGTTCAGATTTAGATCACGGTGATATAACCATATTAACCGTCGTATTTATGCCATTCAAATGTTGTGGATTTAAAAGAAAGGAGAAATGAATCTTACAAGGCGTGTTGATATTTGCTCATTAAATTTTAGGAATAATGTTTTGGCCAGATGGTAATTTTATTTCATTTTATTCATTTGATTTTGTTAATTTATCTGGTTTTTTGTTAAGCTATCTTCTCTTTCTGTATTTCCCATTACCTTCTGTTACTTCTTTCGAATGAACACCATAATATTCTTTGGAAGCTTGATTTTCAAGTCAGTGCCCCTTTGGTGGGCTTGTTCCATATGAATAGGGTTCATTTTCTGGATAATAATAATAATAATAATAATAATAATAATAATAATAATAATAATAATAATAATAATAATATCATCATCATCATCATCATCATCATCATCATCACCATCTGTTACTCCTTTTTAATGAACACCATATTCTTTGGAAGCTTGATTTTCAAGTCAGTGGCCCCTTTGGTGGGCTTGTTCAATATGAATAGGATTCATCTAATAATAATAATAATAATAATAATATAATAATAATTCTCGTGTCGCATCTTCCTGTTATTCATTTACTTCTGCATTTCGAGTATAGTCAAGATAATCTGCCGTGTTCGTGGCACTGCTGCCTTGGGTGGGAGAAGATGGCTGGTCTCCGCTGTGACATACGCTTGGCACTGGCCTATCATCACGCCCCCAGCCCTAGAAGGAGGAGGCGGCTCGAATCTGGACGGCAGCCAACCGGAGTTTCCTTATGGGAGTCATTGAGATGGTATGAAAATGACACTGTTAGATAAGTGTTGTGCCCTTGTTAGACAGTCGGAAGATGGAGACAAAAATTATAGCACGCGCCGAGGGGGGTGGAAGCTTTTGTTGTCCTAGAAAATCATTCTTGTAGAAAAGAATTAGGGGAATCTGCAGTGTATTTGTAAGTAGAGAAATCGGATTATAGTGAAAGATGGCTGCAATTCTAAAGTTACAAAACAACAAGTATAAAACTGGATGGGTTCCGTTGTGGGGTAGGGCCGTCAGTGCACCTCATGCGGTGCACTGTAGGCATTAGTACTTCAGGTTCTTTGGAGCGACCCTTCGGCCTTTAGCTGCAACCCTTTTCATTCCTTTTACTGTACCCCCTCCGTTCATGTCCTCTTTCTTCCATCTTACTTTCCTCAACCCCCACCTAACAGTTGTTTCATAGTGCAACTACGAGGTTTTCCTCCTGTTACACCTTTCAAACCTTTTTACTGTCAATTTCCATTTCAACGCTGAATGACCTCATAGGTCCCACTGCTTGGCTCTTGGCTTAAATTCTATAGTATTCTATTCTGTTCTATTCTAGATGTGGGCGAAAGTTTTATGGTCCTTCGACAGGCTAAAAGATCATCCTTGTAGAAAAGAATTAGGACGGTCTGTGGTGTATTTGTAAGTATAGAAAGGGGATTATAGAAAGTGAAAGCTGATCCAGATTTAAAGTCACAAACAACAAATTTGAAACAGGATGGGAGTGAAGTTGATGAAGAATGACAACAGATTGAAAACATTACATCTCGGCTCAGACATAGGAGAGAATATTACAGAGAAAACAGTATCTTGTAATAAGATATATATATATATATATATATATATATATATATATATATATATATATATATATATATAATTTTTCTGAAGTTATACTGTTTATCGGATCACATTTATTATTAGTTCTTTTTAGCAGAATTTTATATATTTATTTATTTTAGTTAGTTTTCTTTTTTTTTTTCTTTTTAACCAAATTATATATATGTAGTTCTGTTTAGCAGAATTTTAATTTTAATTTTTATAACATACTATAGTGAAAAGATCACATTTAGTATTCGGCGTCAGTGACCCTGGTAGTTGTGACGCCAGATAACTACAATTAATCAGTCAATCTTGTAAAAGATATATATATATATATATATATATATATATATATATATATATATATATTTTTTTTTTGTGAGTTTTCACTGGCCAAAAGCAATTTAGTTTTTGTGAGAACTTATATCAGTAGGTTTACTTAGGCGATGCACTTACGATGAACTGGTTCATGCTCGATCAGGCACTTGCTGCAATGATGTCTTGTCCGTGCTGTGAATTTAAAAAGCTTACTGTGATTCTTGCTCGTGGGGCATAGTTTCTGCGTAGGAAAGAGATCTGTGCCTTTTGAGGTTGTAATAAAACCTTCTGATGCATTTTTATCTATTTTTATTTTTTATTTTTATAGTAAGTGGGATCTCTTCTTTATATATTTTCCTTTATCTCCTCTTACTACTTCCTAATGAACATAATATTCTTTGGAAGCTTGAATTTCATGTCAATGGCCCCTTTGGTGGTCTTGTTCCATATGAACAGTGTTCATCTTCTGAATAATAATAAAAACCTGTACCTCCTCTTACTTCTTCCTAATGAACACCAAATTCTTTGGAAGCTTGAATTTCATGTCAGTGGCCCCTTTGGTGGCCTTGTTCCATATGAATGGTGTTCATCTTCTGAATAATAATAATAATAAAAATAATAATAATAATAATAATAATAATAATAATAATAATAATAATAATAATAATAATAATCTTATCATGGAACTGCGCTCGAGAACTTTGCTGCGTCATATGCCACAGCCCACAACTTCCTCTTCAAGGTTGTAAACATCTTTCTTCTCTTCCTTGTTTGGAAATGACGATCTCTAGTGTCAACCTAGTGTAAGCAGTTCTTCATACAATCCAGCCTTAGATTACGAAGTACTTAACCAACTTTTTCGTGTGAAGGGGTTTAGGAGACTGACTTCATTACCATAAGACAATTTCAACAAACCACTGTGTCTCATTCTTTGCTAGGTAAACCCTGTAGGGAGTTAGTGCCGTCAGTGCACCTCATGCAGTGCAGTGTTGGCATTACTTAAGGTTTCTTGCAGCCCCCTTTATTCCTTTGACTGTACCTCCTTTCATATTCTCATTTTTCCATCTGCCCTTCCATCCTCTCCTAACAATTGGTTCATAGTGCAGCTGCGAGGTTTTCTACCTGTTAAACCTTTCAAAACCTTTTTACTGTCAATTTCTGATTCAGCTCTGAGTGACCTCATAGGTCCCAGCGCTTTGCCTTTGGCCTAAAACCGATATTCTATTCTATTCTTGCTAGGTGGAGTTTGAATGACAATGTAGGGAAGCTATGCCTAATAGGGAACCCAACCCAACCTAACCTAACCTAACCTACTGTCCAGTAGCACCTCGTGACGTAGTAGGTCACTGACTCAGAAATCCTTCCATTCGGTAAAGCAATCTGAAAAAAACATTTAGGGTCATTTCAAGGCTATCCTTATCCTGCGGAAGAACGCTGTTGCATGATGATTCTTATATTCTGTAAAGGAGATGCTAGTTTATGCACTTGATTTATTGTTGTTTTTCTTTGTTCGAGATACTGTCCTTGTGGTATGCCGTGATCAGTCGTTCCGGGCACGATTTAATATTCCATTGTCGGGAGGTGCTGGAGGTGGGGGTGGGGGCGGGGAGTAATTTTGGATACTTGAAATGTCATTTTTATCGGTTTATGGAATTGTGTATGTGTTTGGCCTCTGGTGTGATAACTCTTCTGGGTGCAGATATTGTGAAAATTGAGATTGGTCGACGTAAAACGAGAGAGAGAGAGAGAGAGAGAGAGAGAGAGAGAGAGAGAGAGAGAGAGAGAGAGAGAGAGAGAGAGAGAAAATATCTGATTGAAATAAATATGAGAAATTTCAGAGGAATAAAATCATATTGACAGTTTTTTTGTGTGTGAGAGAGAGAGAGAGAGAGAGAGAGAGAGAGAGAGAGAGAGAGAGAGAGAGAGAGAGAGAGAGAGAGAGAGAATATCTGATTGAAATAAATATGAGAAACTTCAGAAGAATAATATTATAAATGACAGTTTGTGTGTGTGTGTGTGTGTTTGTGTGAGAGAATATCATTGAAATAAATGGGAGAAATCTGATTGAAATAAATAAAATCTTAATGAATAAAATTTGTGTGTATGTGTGTGTGTTTGTGAGAGAGAGAGAGAGAGAGAGAGAGAGAGAGAGAGAGAGAGAGAGAGAGAGAGAGGAGGGGGTTGGGGGTGGCGCTCAACGTGTCCCGCCGATTGCCCCACTTCTTAATGGAGTGTGTGTGAGGCGCTTTTTGAAAAGATATGCTATGAACAAAGTAAACGTGACGATGGAAGTGAGAGTGATATTACTGAAGCTATTCTTATTTTGTTTGTTGTAAAGTCTATAAATTACCTACAGTTTTTTTTTTATCGTTTTTAGTTTTCTGTAAAAGAAAACTGTTGTGCCGGCTGTATCTGTCCGTCGGCACTTATTCTGTCCGCCCTCAGATCTTAAAAACGACTGAGGCCAGAGGGCTGCAAATTGGCATGTTGGTCATCCATCTTCCAATCATCAAGCATACCAAATTGCAGCCCTCTGGCCTTAGTAGTTTTTATTTTATTTAAGGTTAAAGTTAGCCATAATCGTGCTTCTGGCAACTATATAGGACAGGCTACCACCGGGCCGTGGTGGTTAAAGTTTCATGGGCCGAGGCTCAGATAGCATTATACCGAGACCACCGAAAGATAGATCTATTTTCAGTGGCCTTGATTATGCGTTATACAGAAAACTCGGTTGCACCGAAGAAACTTCGGCTAATTTTTTACTTAAGTTTTTTATTATTATAAGTAAACGCATACTGTGTTGGAAATCAGATTGTAATTCTTTTTCTTTATTTATAAACTATTTCGTGATAGAATTGGAAAATAAAATTTAGGCCAAAGACCAAAATTCTATAGTTAATTCAATTCAGACATTATTTAGGAAAAGGTGAAAATGTTGCCATTGTGGTAAAAGTATACCTTTGAACACGATTGGTGAGAAGTATTTATAAGGTATGCAGACAATTGTCTCAGAGTCAGAATGTTTGGACTGGTTTTATTATGAGGCTTAGAAACAAGTAGTCACAAAGAGAGAGGTTGTAGTTTTGCTGTCTAGATAGGAATAGTGAATGGGCTATTTGGCTATTGCTGAATAGGTGTTAGAAATTAGAGTAAGAGTTTGAACGAATGATATGATTAGGTGCCTGGGAAAAACAGGATTATTTTGTGAAAAGCTTTAGGAAGATATAATAGATTAAGAGAAATATTAATTTTGCAACAATAAGGAGAGAGAGAGAGAGAGAGAGAGAGAGAGAGAGAGAGAGAGAATAAATTTGGGAATAATTTGTTGGTTTTAGTAAGAAACAGTACGTAAACGGCAAATATGGTTCTTGAATTTGCTGTACCTTCTTTCATATTCTTCCAGTCTTACTTTCCACTCTCTTCTAACAAATATTTCATAGTGCAATTGCGTTGGAACCTTTCACTCTCAATTCTCCTTCCAGCGCTGAGTGACACCATAGGTCCCAGCACTTGGAATTTGGCTTAAATTGTATATTCTATTTTAGGGTTCTTGAATGATTCTAAAAACGAACATTGTTGTAGATGATAGGATGTGTCGATAAGTTCAGTACTCTAGCAATATCAGGACGAATTGAGATGATAGGGATCTTAGGCTATATCAGTAGACCTGAAGAAGATTATCTAGAGGCTTTTTTGCATCGCATGACAGGTCTGATAAGGTCTTTGGGTATGAATAGAAAGTGTTGCAATTGGATCGTGAACGTAAGTACGAGAATTCAGTCTGGAGACTCGTGAGATCGTTAGAAGTATTTTGACTGAAATTTCAGTATGAATTATTATTATTATTATTATTATTATTATTATTATTATTATTATTATTATTATTATTATTATTATTGTTGTTGTTGTTGTTGTTGTTGGTTCATCTTCTTAATCTCCTCCAGTTCTTTAGTTGTTCCATGCACAGATTATTATTATTATTATTATTATTATATTATTATTATTATTATTATTATTATTATTATTATGCGGATGATGAACCCTATTCATATGGAACAAGCCCGCCACAGGCGCCACTGACTTGAAATTCAAGCTTCCAAAGACTATTACGGTGTTTATTCGAAAGAAGCAACAGATGATAATAGGAAATATATATGGAAGATATCGATTATTAGAAAAGGGAAAAAAAATAAATTGAGAAATAAACAGATAAAAATTTAATTAAATCATTAGGTTACAAGCAGAATCGTTTGAGGGTAGTGATGCGTTGCATCTTCGCTTGAACTCTCTTTGACTGTTACAACTTGTAACAAAGTCGAAGTGATGAAGATATTCTGAGAACAATGGCTAAAGAACAAGGAACAGATTGTTTGGTCTTCCATCCTCTTCCAACGATTGTTTCATTGTATAAATGTGAGGTTTTCCTCCTGTTACACCTTTCAAACCTCTCGCTCTCAATTTTCCTTTCAGCGCTGAATGACCTCGTAGGTTCCAGCCTTGGCCCTTTGACCTAAATTCTATATTTTTCATCCATGCGGAATTTTGTTCATTGAATAATGATATTCAGTTCACGAGGTACTTCATACCCAGCAGGATTCGAATCTGTTTAAATTGGTGCTGATAATGACGAGATTATTGAGCCCCCAAATCTTCATATCTTTAAAATAATCTGATGAAATGTATATTCCTATAAGAAATCTGTTCATTTCTCTCTCTCTCTCTCTCTCTCTCTCTCTCTCTCTCTCTCTCTCTCTCTCTCTCTCTCTCTCTCTCTCTCTCTCTCATTTTAATCTTCCTCGTTCGTCTCATCCTCCCTCAACCATCTTGGGCCATTTGGCATCTCTTCTTCTCCATTATAATATAATGACCAGATCTTGGCAGGCTCTCTCTCTCTCTCTCTCTCTCTCTCTCTCTCTCTCTCTCTCTCTCTCTCTCTCTCTCTCTCTCTCTCTCTCTCTCTCTCATAATTTTCGCTTGTAGTCAGATACCAGAGTTTCATTTGTCCCATATTTTCAGTAGGCGTGGTTTTGTGACCTATAGAGAAAGGATTATTATTATTATTATTATTATTATTATTATTATTATTATTATTATTATTATTATTATTATTATTATTATTGTCAGCTTGATTTTGTATCCTAAAGGGAAAGTATAATAATAATAATATTATTATTATTATTATTATTATTATTATTATTATTATTATTATTATTATATTGGGATCGTACTCATTCGATTATTTTTCTTTAGTTTTTTAAGTATTTGTTTTAAGAAAAAAAGTTTATCTATTTATCAAACGATATTTTTGTAAGCTAATTTAGGCGCGATATTTTTTTTTTTCCAGGTGTAGGCCGAATTAGTCTTCCCGAATTCCATTTAAAATTAGTTTCGTGAAATCTGTATTTTTAGTGTTCTGTAAAGAAAACTATTGTGCCGGCTTTGTCTGTTCGCCCGCACTTTTTCTCTCCGCACATTTTTCTGTCCGCACTTTCTCTGTCCGCACTTTTTCTGTCCGCCCTCAGATCTAAAAAACCACTGAGGCTAGAGGACTGCAAATTGGTATGTTGATCATTCACCCTCCGGTCATCAAACATAACAGAATGCAGCCCTCTAGCCTCAGTAGTTTTTATTTTATTTCAGGTTCAAGTTAGCCGTAATCGTGCTTCTGGCAACGATATAGGATAGGCCACCACCGGGCCGTGGTTAAAGCATTATACCGAGACCACTGAAAGATAGATCTGTTTTGGGTGGTCTTGATTATACGCTGTGGCGGCTGTACAGAAAAGTCGATTGAGCCGAAGAAACTTCGTGGGAGCATTTTTTACTTGTTATTTTTGTAATCAGATCGTTATCGATAAAGCTCAATCTTGAAATAAAATACAGTCCCATAGTTTCAGCCTTCTTGATAGTAATTTGAGTATGGCTTAATGAAATTTGCATGGATTGCATTGATGCTTGAAAAAGGAACTGATTTCCAGTCTGAAGTCGAACCCCCGCCCTCCTTTTTTTACTTTTTTTTTTCAGTATAGCCAAAGGAGTTAGTGTGTGTGTATGTGTGTGTATGAACTAATAAAATTTGCCTGGTTTTTATTTGCGCTTAAAAATTGCTCAGATATCCTGTCTAAAGTCGAATCTTCTCTCTACTTCTTTTTTCTTTTTATTTTGGTATACCCAAAGGAGTTTGTCTGTGTGTGTGTGTTTGCTAGGTAGAAGAGATAACGATGGGAATTCCTCCTCCTTAACTTAATTGGGTAGCCGTGACGTCATGGCCTTCTTCTGGGTGGATGGCTGCTCTCAGGAGATGTCAGTGACGCGGATAACTTGTTGACAGTTTCTACTGTATAAGCAGGTAAACTGTGGATTTGAAAAGTTTGTCGACTTACGGGCAGACATACTACATACCCTCCGCATTGATGGTAAGTGCTTGCAACTTTCGTGCCTGCCGTTTTTAGGAAAACATTATTTTTTCCTCACTGTATCGACAGTTTTGTTGGGAAGATGAACTGAAGATTTTGTGGAAAGTAAAATGCTTACTGTTTTATTATTGTGGGGGGTACGGATTATTTTTGAAAATATTACTCTTCTCATTGATATATGAAGTGAAATTTTGTGTAAGCTAAAATGATTTCGTGTTGTTTTTTTTGTGGATTTTTTAAAATCTGATATTAATCTTCTCTTAGATGTTCTATATATTATTCTTCTATGGGACAATTTTTTTTTTTTTTTAGTTTTCTGTAAAAAGAAAACTATTGTGCCGGCTTTGTATATCCGTCTGCACTTTTTTCTGTCTGCCTTTTTCTGTCCGCCCTCAAATCTTAAAAACTACTGAGGCAAGAGGGCTGTAAATTGACATTTTGATTATCCACCCTCCAGTCATCAAATGTACCAAATTGCAGTCCTCTAGCCTCAGCAGTTTTCATTTTATTTGAAGTTAAAGTTAGCCATAATCGTGCGTCTGGCAACGATATAGGCCAGGCCACCATCAGGCCGTGGTTAAAGTTTCATGGGCCACAGCTCATACATCATTATACCGAGACCATCGAAAGATGGCCTTGATTACACGATGTGCAGAAAACTCGATTGAGCCGAAGAAACTTCCGCGCATTTTTTTTTTTTTTATTCCAGTTCAAGATATGGAAGGTAGATTGTTCTGAATTTTAATGTTATATACTACAGCTTACATGCCCCGTAGGGGGGGGTATTGCCGTCAGGTGCACTGTGGTGCACTGTAGGCATCTTAAGGTTCTTTGCTTGATTATGTATACTGTAGAGCTAGAGTAATGTCACTTTTTATAGGAGTATGTTCACATATGAATTACGTTGCTCCATAGTAAAAAAAAAAAAAAAAAGAATTAGTGTTAACACTGTCATTCTCTCTCTCTCTCTCTCTCTCTCTCTCTCTCTCTCTCTCTCTCTCTCTCTCTCTCTCTCTCTCTGTTATGGTTTTGTAGGGTTATATTTTATCTGACGAATGACTCTCTCTCTCTCTCTCTCTCTCTCTCTCTCTCTCTCTCTCTCTCTCTCTCTGTATGGATTTTTAGGGCTACATTTTATCTGACGAATGACTCTCTCTCTCTCTCTCTCTCTCTCTCTCTCTCTCTCTCTCTCTCTCTCTCTCTCTCTCTCTCTCTCTCAAGAAATGATCCTTCAAATGCTGCTCATTGTGAATGAAATTTTTTATGGGAGATGAGAAAACTTTTTACGAGAGTTTAGGTGCATATTTATCTCCATCCACTTCACGCGGTGCACTGTAGGCTTTACTTAAGGCTCGCTGCAGCGTCTCTTCGGCCCCTAGCTGCAACCCCTTTCATTGCTCTTACTGTACCTCCTTTAATATTCCTTCCTTCCATCTTACTTCGTCAACCCTCTCCTAACAATCGTTTCTTAGTGCAGATGTGAGGTTGTCCCTCCTGTTACACCTTTCAAACCTTCTACTCTCAATTTTCCTTTCAACGCTGAATGACCTCATAGGTCACAGTGCTTGGTCTGTGGGCTGAGTGTTCTGATTCCAATTCCACTTGTGATGTCACATATCAGGGTAAACTTTCGTTTTATATTGTAATTCCAATTCCAATTGTGGTGTCGCATGTCAGAGCAAGCTTTCGAATGATCTTGGAAGCCCTGCTGAGAGAGAGAGAGAGAGAAGAGTGTGCAGCAGCAGCAGTGTCTGAAGTAGCATTTCAGGAAACATACCATCATGTTCATGTTATTTAAGACTTTTCGATTTCTTTTTTCTGCATGTCATGGTTGTAGACGGCGTCTCTTCTGGCGTTTATGCAACTGTGCCTCTTTGTTCTTTGTGGGGAGAGATATATGCACCAGCCCCCCACGCTACTGGCCAGCTCTTATCCAGCTCTATCTAGAACAGTGACCGAGCACTTTTTTTTTATTTTTTTATTCTCTCGTTCTGTCTTATACTCGATTTCTCATTAGTCGTCTGCTTCTCTTGGTGATTTTTCATTGCTGTTCTTTCAAGCTGGTTTTTTGGTTTTTTTTTCCGTTTAGATAACCATCTGTAGCCATAATTACATGCGTTTGACATCAGAGTACACTATCCTAAAATGGAAGACCGCAGTGTGTGCAAAAATACAAAACTGAGAAAAATGGTGGGTACTGCAGTTATCCCTTGCCTCGCTACTGATTTTACAGATACTGCAAGTGGAACCCCCTAAATAAAGCATTGAAGAATCATTCTGAAACTGCGGTAACTTGTGTATTAGTGTTTCATGAGCCCAGTAGGTGGCATATCTCTGTTTCGAAAATGTTTCAGATACTGCAGTTTTCCATTTTAGGGCAGAATACAGGTAATATGTCAGGTTTGTATTTGTTTATTTTTATTGTGCAAAATACAACGGGCGAGGTGATTAAAGGTTAAGACACCTTAGTGGGATAGTTCCGTCAGTGCATATCATACGGAGCACTGTAGGCATTACTTGAGATTCTTTGCAGCGTCCTTTCGGCCCCTAGCTGCAACCCCTTGCATACCTCGTACTGTACCTCCGTTCATATTCTCTTTTTTCTATCTTACTTTCCACACTTTCCTATCAGTTGCTTCATAGCGCAACTGCGAGGTTTTCCTCCTGTTACACCTTTCAAACCTTTTACTGTCAGTTACCGTTTCAGCGCTGAATGACCTCGTACGTCCCAGTGCTTGGCCTTTGGCCTAAATTCTGCATTCAGTTCAGTTAAATTCACACAAATATCCTTCAAAGGCTTTGGTGGTTCAAGTGGGTCCAGCTGCACTGGTTGGTTTCTCGATATCACTGTGAATTTGATGTGTTATTGAGGGTTCGGCTTGATAAGTAGTACCGTACAGCCCATGTTTCTGACATGTTGGCGTGTAATGTAGACAAAAATAAGATCTTAAATTTATTTATACTTATGAAACAGCGTCGTCAGTGTGTCAAGGTTAAGTTTTGCATTTCTCTCTCTCTCTCTCTCTCTCTCTCTCTCTCTCTCTCTCTCTCTCTCTCTCTCTCTCTCTCTCTCTTTATAAGAGACCCCAATTAGGATGGTAGAATAGCAATTAGTGTTTCTCTCTCTCTCTCTGACATATAGACAAACATACACCTTAGACTATACGAGAACCGAATAAGGAATGTACAACAGCAATTACTCTCTCTCTCTCTCTCTCTCTCTCTCTCTCTCTCTCTCTCTCTCTCTCTCTCTCTCTCTCTCTCTCTCAAGCAAATCTGATTCACGGCCTGAAAGGAAGTTTTGTCTCTTTTGTGGATCATTCCTCCTGTCTGTCTGTATCAGGACAAATGACCTCTTTAGAATAAAAAAAAAAAAAATCATTCTTTATTTATAGTTTATTTATAGTTTGAAAGTTGTAAAAAAAGAAAAAAGTTGAGCTTCCAGTCTTTCCATGATAGACAGCTCGGTATTGCTTCTTGTTTTTTCTTACCCAGTCCGCGTATCCAGGAAAAATTAATATTGGATTTTCTCAGAATTCGATGTGGTATTTCTGGTAATGGCAAGCCTTTTTTGGGGGGGGGGTGAGAATCGAGGTATTACGGTTCTTCTCATCTTGGACTTTTTTTTTTTTTTTCATGACATATAATTGGCACTTCGTTTGAAGTTAGAAATTCTTGATAATGTCTCGTCCTGATGTAGATTGTGTGTTCTTAGTGTTTTCATATTTGTTTTTTATTCTTCTTCTTCTTTTAGATCGAGTGGTAGGAGTTTTCTGTTTCCTAACATTAGCAGTTATGACTTGGACCATCGACGAATGGTCTCTTGTTTGTCAGTTTTCCATAAGTTTTATTTTAACAGAGATCTTTCGCACTCACAATTGATCCCTGATCCCTTTTCCTGCGGAGAGAGAAAGCAACCAGATTCGTTGAAGAACAACACCAGTATGCAGTAAATGGGCCCCGCTGTCGAACTTCTCCAAGGTTCCAGAGGTCCTTTATTCCTCCTCACCGTTGGACTGTGGAACAGCCTCCCTATACCGAGGATGTCTTGCGATTGGAACTTCGGAAGTTCAAGCGCAGATGCTATGCATTACTACCCTAAAGCAATTCTCCGTGTATTTTAGTATTTTACTTACAGTTTTATTTATTTATTGTTAATTTATCTTTTTTCTAATAACTGATATTCTTTCTGTGTTTCCTGTTACCTTCTGTTACTTCTTTCGATTAAACACCATGATTTTCTTTGGAAGCTTGAATTTCAAGTCAGTGGCCCCTGTGGTGGGCTTGTTGCATATGAATAGGGTTCATCTTTTGAATAATAATAATAATAATAATAATAATAATAATAATAATAATAATAATAATAATGGACGTTCGTTTGAAGTTCGAAATTATTGATAATGCCTCGTGCTGATGTAGTTTTGTTAATATCTTAGCAACAATATATACTTCTCCCTGTGCATCTGATTGCATAGATTTTTTTTTCTTGGTCAGGTTTAGTGTTTCGTCTAGTTTAGGTATTTTTTTATAATGTTATCTTAACACTGCCTTGCTTGAATGTGAAGCGTTATGGGTTCCAGATGCTGTCGTACTTGCTGTGTGTATGTAATAATAATAATAATAATAATAATAATAATAACCAAGTAAGAGAAAAACACATAAGGACACCTCACCAGCGCAGCGTACAATTTTATTAGCCCGGAATTCATTCATCCGTGTCCGTCACGTCCTTCAATTGGGCCGTGCTTACGTCATTCCTACCCCTAGAGCTGATGAGGGTACCCCCCCCCACAACACTCCCTCCCCACCTTTTCCCGCCCAACCTCCCTATAGCGCAGTAAAGCTTTCTTCCTCTCTTGATGCTGAACTCTCTTCTTCTCCTGTTATTCTTCTTTTATTTATTTACGGAGCGTGATGCTCTCTCTCTCTCTCTCTCTCTCTCTCTCTCTCTCTCTCTCTCTCTCTCTCTCTCCTTAGGGTCTTGGGATAAGTAAAGCTTATAGTTCAATGTGCTAAAGAGAATGGTGTTTGCGGCGATGGGAGATTTGACGTCACATATGGAATGCGTTGATTGTTTTGTTGTCAGCACTGGCGTCGCCGCTTCTATTGTCAATCGTGCGTCTCTCTCTCTCTCTCTCTCTCTCTCTCTCTCTCTCTCTCTCTCTCTCCTCCTACCTACCGTAGACCATTCGGCGACGCTTAGTGTTTGCCGAAGGATTTACCGCTCTTAAGAGCGTATGCCCTTATGATCTCCGACGCTCTGAGAGAGAGAGAGAGAGAGAGAGAGAGAGAGACTATTCAGCTTACATTAAACATAAGCTGAGCAGCAGCTGAAACGTGAAATCATTGATTTTAATGAGTTCAATTACAAAACAAATTAATTCCGCTCTCTCTCTCTCTCTCTCTCTCTCTCTCTCTCTCTCTCTCTCTCAGCGTAAATATTTCTTTGACATTTTCGTGTTTGTATGTTTCTTCCATTACATGCTCGGCAACCTTTTTAAAATGGCTACCCAGGCTCCCTGAAGACGCCTTGCTATTGGAACTTCGGAAGTTCAGAAGATGCAAAACATTATTTCCCTTATTTATCTATTTATTAATTTGTTTTTTTTTTTATTTTTAATAAGTGAGATCTCTTCTTTCTGTATTTACCATTACCTTCTGTTACTTCTTTCTAATGAACACCATAATATTCTTTGGAAGCTTCAAGAATTTCAAGTCAGTGGCCCCCATTTGATGGGCTTGTTCCATATGATTAGGGTTCATCTTGTATGGATTTATGGATTGTTTCGTTAACGCGGGGACAGAAACTTAAATAAATTCCACCCTAGGCCTCTTCTGATGGTACCCTCATCCTGTGGCGCCCAGTTTCTTCCCCTCAGGGGCGGGAATGGGGTTTTGTAGGGGCGAGAGGGTAGGGGCCGTTATTAATGTCCTCGTGTAGGCCTGTGTTTGGGGCTGATTCATGACAGACTTCGTCGTCCTGTTCCGTTTGATATTTGTTAGGGCTCTGTGGTCGTGGGTCGTGTCAGAACCTGTCGTGGCTAGGCGTGATGTGTCAGAACCTGCCGTGTCTGAACCTGACATGGCAGAACCCTACGCATCTGAACCTGACTATGTCTGAGCCTGATGTGGCAGAACCTAACGTGTCAGAAGCCTGACGTGACAGAACCAAATGTGTCAGAAGCTGACGTGGCAGAACCTAATGTGTCAGAACCTGGCATGGTAGAACCCGATGTGTCTGAACCTGACATGGCAGAACCTGACGTGTCTGAACCTGACATCACAGAACCTGATGTGGCAGAACGTAACGTGTCAGAACCTGACATGACAGAACCTGGTGCGTCATAACCTGCCGTATCAGACCTCGGCGTGGTCAGAACCTCACCTGTCTGAACCTGGCATGGCAAAACCTAACGTGTCAGAACCTAACATGACAACCTGGCGCGTCAGAACTTGCCGTATCAGACCTCGGCGTGACAGAACCTCACGTGTCAGAACCAGGCCCGTCAGACGCCACCCCGGAGCGGAATGATATTTGTTTAAAGAGGAAAGTCCGGTTTGGGAGGAGGCAAACCTGATTGATTATTGGTATTGTGTATAAATATTTAAAATGCGATTATGACGAATGTCGCAGGATCAGAAGATGATTATCTATCGCCACAAGGTATATAATTGGCCTTTCAATATAATCTATAATTCTTTTTATATTATAATTGGCCGATGATCTCAATCGCTTCTTGTTGCTAGCTACTGTTCCTTACTTGCGTAATCAATCATTATCTAACTTACAGTAATGCCTCAGAACTTTTAATGTCAATTTCCGTTTCAGCGCTGAATATAGGTCCCAGTGCTTGACGTTTGGCCTAAATTCTGTATTCAGTTCAATTCAGTTATCTAACTTTCCTGGAGGAGATGTTTTCTTATCGCTTATGGTGTTGGATTGTAATCTATTCACTGTATTTCAATTGCTGTATTTCAGTTGCTGTTTTTCAATTGAAGTTATTGCTTTTCCCTCCTGTTAACTTCTTTCTAATGAACACCATATTCTGTGTAAGCTTGGATTTCAAGTCAGTGGCCCCTGTGGTGGTGGGCTTGTCCCGTATGGATAGGGATCATCTTCTGTATAATGATAATAATAATAATAATAATAATAATAATAATAATAATAATAATTAAAAGATGCTCTTAGTAGCATGAGTCTCAAAAAGGTGAATCGAACAGGTTCGCGATAGCGCTTTGTGGAAATTTATTTTTAGATGCATGTACCCATACATAACTGTGGATTTGTTTATCCAGTAATAAGAACTTATATAAACACGGCTCTTCAGTGGGGTGGGAGTTCATCACGATTGCTCAGCGCGTGGGTGTTCCAGTTTCTGTTTGGCATTTGTGGTTCAAATGTCAGAAACGACTCGAGTTCTCTGCCGTTTTCAATCTGATCCCTCTGTGAATATCCTTCCCCGTAGGTGGGGGTTAGTGCACTGCAGGCATTACTTGAGGTTCTTTGCTGCAACCCCTTTCATGTCTTTTACTGTACCTCCATTCAGATTCTTTTTCTTCCGTCTTACTTTCCTCAACCCTCTCCTAACAATTGTTTCATAGTGCAACTGCGAGGTTTTCTTACTGTTACACCTTTCAGACTTTTCGATTATCAACTTTCCTTTCAGCGCTGAATAACCTCATAGGTCCCAGCGCTTGCCCTTGTGCCAAAAATCTATATTCCTTACCCTTAATGTGAATATCATTCTTTGCTGGGCTTTAATCTTTATATTGTATGTAATATTATTAGTGTCAGGATATATGATATTCGTCCGTATACCGTAGGGATATAACTTGTTATTGTTTTTAGTTTTCTGAAAAGAAAACTATTGTGCCGGCCTTGTCTGTCCGACCGCACGTTTTCTGTCCGCCCTCAGATCTTAAAAACTACTGAGGCTAGATGGCTGCAAATGGTTATGTTGATCACCCACCCTCCAGTCATCAGACATACCAAATTGCAGCCCTCTAGCCGCAGTAGTTTTTATTTTGTTTAAGGTTCAAGTTAGCCATAATCGTGCATCTGGCAACGAGATAGGATGGGCCACCACGAGCCGTGGCTAAAGTTTCATCGGCCACGGTTCATACAGCATTACACCGAGACCACCGAAAGATAGGTCTATTTTCGCTGGTCTTGATTATACGCTGTACAGAAAACTCGATTGCGCCGAAGAAACTTCGGAGGATTTTATACTTGTTTTTATTTGTTTCCATCTTCCGAGTGTCTAATCCTATAGAATAAGACCATATGAACCTGTTTCAAGGAAGGGGTCGATGTTTAGACCGCAGGCAGGTGACGACTCCTAATGGAAATTGGGAGAAAGGTCTTTTAACATTTTCTCTCTCTCTCTCTCTCTCTCTCTCTCTCTCTCTCTCTCTCTCTCTCTCTCTCTCTCTCGTGTGTGTGTATAGTGCTACCTAGATCAATACTCAGTCGTCAGTTGGCAGGGACTTGTTAATGAGAGAGAGAGAGAGAGAGAGAGAGAGAGAGAATTTAAATCTTTGGGACTTGTTAATGCTGTAGAGAGAGAGAGAGAGAGAGAGAGAGAGAGAGAGAATCTTGGGGACTTATTAATGCTGGACAGAGAGAGAGAGAGAGAGAGAGAGAGAGAGAGAGATTCATTGGAATCTTGGGGACTTGTTAATGCTGGACAGAGAGAGAGAGAGAGAGACTGGAATCTCGATCGAAGAACAAATTTCACGATTCATTTCATCAAGATTCGACGTACATACGTATTCGTTAGGCTTTTATCATCAGGTTTGTTTCGTCGACTCATATTTACCCAAGAACGTTTTGTTTGTGTGTGTGTGTGTGTTTGTACACACTCTTTAAAGGAGTCTGGTTAGGTTTTTGGTGGAGAAAGAGAAGAGAGAGAGAGAGAGAGAGAGAGAGAGAGAGAGTGTGAGTGAGTGAGTTTAAAGGCGACTGCCATTGTACGTGAGTGCCTGGAAAAGGAGGGATCATCGGCATGGATCGATGAATGGATTTTGCTGCTCAAGCCCAGGATTGCAGGTGACTTTGTTGTTGTTCTTGTTGTTCCTGTAACTGCTACTGCAGCTGCTCTTTCGATTCTACTTTTATTTTTCCTGAGGGTGATGTATTAAGCTTTTGATTTATATTTTTTTTAGATTATGGTTGAATACTGGAGTATAAATTGGGGTGCAGTGGTGAATACCAGGTGAGATGTATTAAGCTTTTGACTTATATTTTTGTACATTATGTTGAATACGGGAGTAAAATCTTTAGATTATGGTTGAATTACTTTAATACAAACTGGGGTGGGGTGGTAAATACCAGGTGGAATGATGTGATAAACTTTTGACTTATATTTTTTTAGATTATGGTTGAATATTGGAATAAAATTTTTTAGATTATGGTTGAACACTGGCGCAAAAGTTTTTAGATTATGGTTGAATACTACTGGAGCAAAATTTTTTGGATTATGGTTGAACACTGGAGTGAGATTTTTTATATTATGGTTGAATATTGGAATAAAATTTTTTAGATTATGATTGAATACTGGCATAATATTTTTTAGATTATGGTTGAATACTGGCATAAAATTTTTTAGATTATGGTTGAACACTGGAGCAAAATTGTTTAGATTATGGTTGAATACTGGAGTAAGATTATGGTTGAACTCTGAAGCGAAAATTTTTTAATTATGGTTGAATACTGGAGCAAAACTTTTTAGATTATGGTTGAAGACTGGAGCAAATTTTTTTAGATTTGAACACTGGCATAAATTTTTTTAGATTATGGTTGAATACTGGAGTAAAATTTTTTGGATTATGGTTGAACACTGGAGTAAGATTTTTGTATTATGGTTTAATGGTATAAAATGAGGTGCAGTGGTGAATACAAGGTGGAATTTGGGGATTTAAGCAGAAGACGATTATTGTTTTGCTGAATAAAGTTAAAACTTCAGTTTCGGAAATGGAAAGGAAATATTTCAGCCCACGTAGTTAGGCCCTACTTGTGGTCCCATTTCGTGGTTCCGTTTTGGGGCCTGGGGTTAACATTCTCAATAGGGTGTCAGAACTGGCGTGATTATTATTTTCCCAAGGCTGCCTCTTTGTGGTATCTTGAAAATTTGAATACCTGACCTCCAGTGGTTAATAACCCAATCTTGAGTGTCTGTTACAGGTGTGTGTGTGTGTGTTTTCGTATCCCTGAACCCCGTATCCAAAGATGGACCCGAAGGTAAACGGAAGGAAGCAAGAATTAAGCTAAAAAAAAAAAAAGCGAAGTTGTCACAACACCTTATTAGATCATCAAACTTCTCATGGTTATCTCGGGTAGCCAACTTGCAAGGCAATGATTTTTTTCATCGTTTCCTTGTTTTCATGTCTTGATTAGACTGTGGTGGAACTTCTGGGAAGTCACTTTGTGAGTCTGGTACAATAAATTAGGCGTAATTATGTTTTCATGCAAGTGCGCATTATAGGTAATGCTGAGAATTTTCTGCGGACTGTCTCTGATATATGTAACAGCGTCGGGTGAAACAGTGGGTTCTCTCTCTCTCTCTCTCCCTCTCACAGATTTTCCTCCTTGAGACACGCAATATGATGTTATGGAAAATCTCTCTCTCTCATATGCTCTTTACAATATACCTTCTTACTTATACCTTTGTTCTCAGATTATTGCTTAAATATTCTCTCTCTCTCTCTCTCTCTCTCTCTCTCTCTCTCTCTCTCTCTCTCTCTCTCTCTCTCTCTCTCTCATCCGCATGTTCATATGCTATATATATATTTTATATATATTCTTATATATATATATATATATATATATATATATATATATATATATATATATATATATGGGGTGGAAGGTCGTGG
>NC_089792.1:1532487-1549987 GCF_040412425.1 Macrobrachium rosenbergii | reverse complement strand
TTTTAATCTATTTCTCAGAAATTGTGAAAACTACAGACATATATTGTGTCCCTATTTGGTTTTAATCTATTTCTCAGAAATTGTGAAAACTACAGACATATATTGTGTCCCTGTTTGGTTTTAATCTATCTCTCAGAAATTGTGAAAACTACAGACATAGTATTGTGTCCCTATTTGGTTTTAATCTATTTCTCAGAAATTGTGAAAACTACAGACATAGTATTGTGTCCCTATTTGGTTTTAATCTATTTCTCAGAAATTGTGAAAACTACAGACATAATATTGTGTCCCTAATTGGTTTTAATCTGTTTCTCAGAAATTGTGAAAACTATAGACATAGTATTGTGTCCTTATTTGGTTTTAATCAATTTCTCAGAAATTGTGAAAACTAGAGAGTATTGTGTCCCTATTTGGTTTTAATCTATTTCTCAGAAATTGTGAAAACTACAGACATAGTATTGTGTCCCTATATGGTTTTAATCTATTTCTCAGAAATTGTGAAAACTACAGACATACCATTGTGTCCCCATTTGGTTTTAATCTATTTCTCAGAAATTGTGAAAACTACAGACATAGTATTGTGTCCCTATTTGGTTGTAATCTATTTCTCAGACATAGTATTGTGTCCCTATTTGGTTTTCATCTATTTCTCAGACATAGTATTGTGTCCCTATTTGGTTTTAATCTATTTCTCAGAAATTGTGAAAACTACAGACATAGTATTGTGTCCCTATTTGGTTTGAATCTATTTTCAGAAATTATGATAACTACAGACATATAGCATATGTGATTTACAACTGTTCTAACAGATCCAATTCATGTATACTTGTAGAACTGAGGATTTAAAAAAAATCCTGATAATTTTTGCAGTTGAAGAGTAGAAGTTTTTGACTGTTCCCTCTCCTGTATTCTCCAGATTCCCGTGGGAACTAAGTACCTTTTTTTATCATTGTTCTTTTATCTACTCGCTTCTTAGATACTCTTTGGTTTGGCTTCCATTGCTTTTTATAGTAAAAAAAAAAAAAAGTCAGTTTTGAAGCTATGGGTTCTCTTCAGTTCATGAGATGGTGTTGAAGATACTTGAAAATATTTTAAATCTATACACACACAGGTGTTGATATTCAGATGTTAATTTTTGTTTGCTTTTATTAGCAACTGTTTTTTTTTAGTTTTATTTTTTGATTATTCGCATTTTGTCCTCTGAGATTTTTTATACTGTCTGTGAACGTCCAACAGACTTAATTTCTTTCTAAAGCTGTTTTTTTTTGTTTTTTTTTGTGAAAAGCACAATTTTCTTCGTTGCTATATACCACATTAACTTCGCTCCAGAATTTCTCATTTTTCTTCACAAGGCTTCGTACAAAAGTTCTTTGCTTCAGCATTCAATTAAATCATTTATTATTATTATTATTATTATTATTATTATTATTATTATTATTATTATTATTATTATTATTATTATTATTATGAAGAACACCCTCTCTGAGGCAAGTTTTGGTGAATAATATGGCTGCATTATGCGAATTGATTTTATACCGAGTTTTCTCAGTTTTACTTATAATTCCACTTCCAGCACATCATTATTGGTCAGTAGTCGGCCAGTGGTTCATAATTTGTGGATATAGACAGCGTATTTGATGTGCGGGAAAAGCGAATTATAAGATGGAGAAAACTCAGTATAAAATCAATTCGCATAATGCAGCAATATTATTATTATTATTATTATTATTATTATTATTATTATTATTATTATTATTATTATTATTATTATTATTGGACGCTTTGGTTTATTCCTTTTCGTCATGTTTGCCTATTGTTTTTGTTGACATTGATGTACTACTATTCCTAATCACCTCGCTTACTCAATCAGCTGATTTCACCCAGTTGAAGAAATTGTCCGCTGTGGCCAGATATAAATGTGCTTTGCAGTCACCTTTCCGCACTGAGCATGACATAAAGCATTCACTCTCTTCATTATCCAGCCACTTTACATTCATAGTAGAGGAACTCTCGTCCAAGTGTTTAAAGATGTGTGTTAATTGAGAAACAAATCCACAGTAATGTATGGGTACAAATATTTAGAAATAAATTTCTACAGAGAGCGTTTGGGAATCTGTAGAGATTTAATTTTAAATATACGTGTACCCATACATAACGGTGCATTTGTTAATGAAGAAACAAGTGTACAATTATGTATGGGTACAAATATATTTAAAAATAAGTCTTTACCGAGACTTCCTTTTGACAAACGGAATCGAACCGATTCCAGTAAGGTCTCTGCAGAGATTTAATTTTAAATATAGGTATCAATACATAACTGTGCATTTGTTTCTCCATTTCAAGACTTGTGTTACTATGAGGATTTTTTAATACGTCAATGTGTGTACACTCACAGGAATGTACAGATGATCGCAGTCACCGAATTTGTGTCAGTACCTTGACCAAAATGCGTCGAACATTTTCTAACTTTATAGCAATATCAGACAATTGAGAGAGAGAGAGAGAGAGAGAGAGAGAGAGAGAGAGAGAGAGAGAGAGAGAGAGAGAGAGAGAGAGAATGGTGATGTTGTAGATTCATTTGTTATTTAACGTTGTTCAAGCCCCGTCTTTTCCATCCACTTGTTGATATTGATCTTGTGTACATGTGTGTGTGAGCTTGTGTGCTTGCAATGGCAAGCAGGTGAGGTATGCGTTTGTCCGATGATGATGCCCTTAGGGACAGTAATAAGGATATTGCAGCGGAAAACGTGCCCAGGGCGTATTTCGGGAAAGGGTTGGGAAGCAGAACACTGGAGAGTGTAGGTAGAGAGATTATTATTATTATTATTATTATTATTATTATTATTATTATTATTATTATTATTATTATTATTATTATTCAGAAGATGAATCCTGTTCATAAGGAACAAGCCCACAAAAGAGGACTCATTATTATTATTATTATTATTATTATTATTATTATTATTATTATTATTATTATTATTATTATTATTATTCAGAAGATGAATCCTGTTCATATGGAACAAGCCCACAAAAGAGGACTCATTATTATTATTATTATTATTATTATTATTATTATTATTATTATTATTATTATTATTATTGAGATGAACAACATGGAACAAGCCCACCACAGGGGCCATTGACTTGAAATTCAAGCTTCCAGAGAATATTAAGGTGTTCGTTAGAAAGGAGTAACAGAAGATAATGGGAAATACAGGAAGAAGAGATCTGTCATTAATAAAGAAAAAATAGGTTAACTTTATAAATAAACAGATAAAAATGTAAGTAAATTATTAAAATACAAGGAGAATTGCTTTAATTCATTGCATCTTCGTTTGAACCTGTAGAGAGAGAGAGAGTGTTAAAATTAACAATACAAACCCTCCCTTTGTGTCAGTCTGATATTTCACAATATGCAGCTGTTTTATATAATCTTGGTAACTTCACTCAAAATTTTGTACGTTAAAAGAATAGTTTAACCAGAAAACGGATTAAAAAAATATCATCAATCACAGAACGCCATTTAACAAAGTTTAACAGTGAGATACGGAATTGCGGTGAATTCGCCTCTTAAAATCGTTGAGTGAAATGCTCGGTACGCCCTTACGTTTATTTTCCCCCCGTAGTTTTCTTATGACCATATTTTACAAGATTAAGTTCAATAATTTACGTCAACAACAACTGGCGTGCACGCTGTTGCCAAGGTGACTAGCCAGCTACTCTGCTCTCTGCTCGAGATATATATATATATATATGTATAGAGAGAGAGAGAGAGAGAGAGATTTCTTCATCACCGCTGTTTGTGACCTCCTGTCTGTGAGGCTAAGAGTGGATGGCAAACAAGCAGTTGTTTACAAACAAAGTTTCTGCTGATGGGAGGTTTGTCTGTTCACTGAGGCCCCAAATGTTCTTCCTCTTCCTCTACATCTTTCCTCTGAAGTGGAGGTGCAAGGATCTATAATAATTTTATTGTTATTCAGAACACGAGCCCTATTCAGATGGAACAAGCCCACCACAGGGACCACTGACTTGGAATTGAAGCTTCCAAAGAATAGTGTGGTGGTCGTTTGAAAGAAGTTACAGTGAGCGGGGATTTAAATTTGGGGGATGGATGGGCCCCTTTAGGTAGAAGTGCTGTTGCTGTCACTGTAAATTGAAGGCATTCGGTGCAAAGGCGACAGGCACCATCGCCTGTTTGTCCAGTTACAGCCGAGCCGTTGTCACTGTCAACAGTGACCTAGCCATTATGACTGCTTATGAGAGAGAGAGAGAGAGAGAGAGTCCACCACAGGGAAAAGTTGACATAATGAAAGCTTCCAAAAAAGTGTAGAAAGAGAGTTGAGAGAGAGAGGTCGATGCACAAAACCGGATAGCTAAAAGCAAGAGGTAAAGAAACTGTTGCTGTGTGTAATGAGAGGAGAGAGAGAGAGAGACGATGCACCATAAATAATCAGAGAGATGGAAAAGCAAGAGGTAAAGAAATAGGAAAGAGAGAGGAGGAGGTGGGGGAGACGATGCACATAAATAATCAGAGAGATGGAAAAGCAAGAGGTAAAGTAAAGAGGAAAAGTGTAATGAAGAGAGAGAGAGGAGAGTCGATGCACAAAGAGAGAGAGCAAGAGGTAAAGAAAGAGGGAGAGAGTAATGAGAAGTAATGAAAAGAGAGAAAGTGTAGAGAGAGAGAGAATATGCACATAAATAATCAGAGAGATGGAAAAGCAAGAGGTAAAGAGACATGGAAAAGTGTAATGTAAGAGAGAGAGAGAGAGAGAGAGTCTTTACATTGCTTATTTATTTTATATCTGGCAATACAGTGTTGGAAATGGTTGAAGTTATTCAAAGAGTAGTTCTCATAGTGTGGTGGTCGTTTGAAAGAAGTTACAGTGAGCGGGGATTTAAATTTGGGGATGGATGGGCCCTTTAGGTAGAAGTGCTGTTGCTGTCACTGTAAATTGAAGGCATTCGGTGCAAAGGCGACAGGCACCATCGCCTGTTTGTCCAGTTACAGCGTGGTATCGTGTATTTATCGTTTATGTATATATTGATGATTCCTTTCATCTCCATAGCCCTGTGTTTTCTTTGTCCCTGCGTCGTAGGACGAACCATTTGTCACGTCTACTGCAAGGCTAACGAGTTTCCCACCAGCAGCAGCCAGTCGGTAACTAATGGACTCCGTTGCCTCTGTAGTCATTCCAATATGTTTTCGTGGTACCTTCAATCTTCTCTTCCTGTTATTGGTCCTTAGACTGGTTTTCTTGTAGGCGACTTGTGGGTTCTTGTGGTTTAGCAGTGGGGTATTGTGACAGTTATCAATCTGTCGAATGATTCTCCTTATTGGAGAAACAAATTCACGGTTATTTATGGGTACAAATATATTTAGAAATAAATCTCTACAGAAGGATTTCGGGAATCTGCTTAGGTTTATTTTTAAATATATTTGTTTTAGCTGTTGTGGTTTGTTTCTCCGTTTCAAGACTCATGCTACTGTGAGTATTTTTTAATTCTGCTTATTGTAAATATTGCTCCGTAGTGGGGTAGTTTCATCAGTGCACCTCATGCGGTGCACTGTAGGCATTGTTTAAGGTTCTTTGCAGCGTCCCTTCGGTCTCTAGCTGCGACCCCTTTCGTTCCTTTTACTGAACCTCCATTCACATTCTCATTCTTCCGTCTTATGAATCCTATATTCTGTATTGTAAATACTGATCGCAGTTCGGGTGTGTTGATAACGATGACTCTTGTGGAAAGTATACTAACAATGACTCTTGTGGAAAGTATGTTAACAATGACTTGTGGAAAGTATACTAACAGGGACTCTTGTGGAAAGTATATTAACAATGACTCTTGTGGAAAGTGTGTTAACAATGACTTGTGGAAAGTATACTAACAGTGACTCTTGTGGAAAGTATACTAACAATGACCCTTGTGGTGCGTATACTAACAATGACTCTTGTGGAATGTATACTAACAATGACTTGTGGAAAGTATGTTAACAATGACTTGTGGAAAGTATGTTAACAATGACTTGTGGAAAGTATACCAAGAATGACTCTTGTTGAAGGTATATTAACAATGACTCCTGTGGAAAGTATACTAACAATGACTTGTGGAAGTATACTAACAATGACTCTTGTGGAAAGTATATTAACAATGACTTGTGGAAAGTATACTAACAATGATTTGTGGAAAGTATACTAACAATGACTCTTGTGGAAAGTATACTAACGATGACCTTATGGAAAGTATGTTAACAGTGACTCTTGTGGAAAGTATACTAACAATGACTGTTGTGGAAAGTATGTTAACAATGACTTGTGGAAAGTATACTAACAATGACTCTTGTGGAAAGTATGTTAACAATGACTTGTGGAAGGTATACTAACAATGGCTCTTGTGGAAAGTATGTTAACAATGGCTTGTGGAAAGTATACCAAGAATGACTCTTGTGGAAAGTATATTAACAATGACTCTTATGGAAAATATACATCCTTCTAGAGTATTTTTCGCTGTTGCCAAGGGAAGGCAGTTTAAAATGTACTGTCTAGGGTATATAAAATAAAAAACTTGAGTCGCCATAGCAACTAGAAGACCTTACCCTTGTAGTTTAAATCCTAATTTATCCCACTTTCGCAACACAATGGAAAGCACCGCCTCCCCCGCCCTTCGCCATTTATAAATGGGTGTGAGGGCGTGTTCCCACCCTGACTGACAATGCAGGTAACCAAGTGTCACCTCTTAAAATAGAGACGTTTTTATTAGGGGTTTAGAGCACGTGAAAAAGTGGTAGGTGGTAACAGATTTCAAGTCTGGAAAATCATTTTTGAAAGAGATTGCTGTGTTGGAAGCAGCATCAGATTTGTATTATTATTATTATTATTATTATTATTATTATTATTATTATTATTATTATTATTATTATTATTATTATTCAAAAGATGAACGCAATGCACATGGAACAAGCCCGCCACAGGGGCCACTGGCTTGAAATTCAAGCTCCAAAGAATATTGTGGTGTTCATTAGAAAGAAGTGACATTATTATTATTATTATTATTATTATTATTATTATTATTATTATTATTATTATTATTATTAATATTATTATTATTCATATTATTATTCATTTCACCTCATTTTATTTTATTTTTATTATTTTGGAGAAAAAAATAACATCAATACAACAACAACAACAATAATATTAGAAAAAATAATCAATACAATAATAATAATAATAATAATAATAATAATTTTTTTTCCCCAGCAGTTTAGGGGGTGCGAGAACTGACTGCTGATTTGAAAGGGGTGCATACACTGAAAAAGGTCAAGAACCACTTCTCTAAGGTCAAATAATATGTACAATCCGTTCCCCTGATAGCGTCAATCCACTCCCGGCCGCTGACGTCATCGACCTTACACTAAGGATGGCCGCCAAGGCCACTTACGTCACGAAAAAAGATGCCAGCCGATCATTTAACGGGTTGGTGCAGTCCTCCCCTCCTCCTCCTCCTCCTCCTCCTCCTCCTCCTCCTCCACATTCGCGTCTTCCATCCTCCCACCTACGCGGAAAATCGATGTTGAGTTGCACTGAGGATTCCGCTTGGTGTTCTCGAAGATGAATATTGATTGCTTTCTCATGTGTAGATATTACCTTATATCTTATATTTTCCATTAACTTCTGTTATTTCAAGTCAACGGTTCCTTTTGTGGGCTTGTTCCGTAGGAATAGGGTTTCTCTTTTGAATAATAATAATAATAATCATTGTTATTATTATTATTTTTATTTTACTTTATTTTATTTTATTTTATTTTTATTTTTGCAGAAAAAAATAACACCCGTATATAAATATACATTTTGCTTTAATTATTCATAGGCATCCTCGCACCCCTCAGGAACCGGCTTCGCACCCCCCTAGGGGGCGAGCACCCCTGGTTAAGAGCCACTGCCTTAGAGGGAATGCGAGAGACGTTTTTACGAAGCATAAAAACGTTCGGGGATCGATAATGAGGAAGAATTGGGCGATTCAGTCCGTATTATTATTTTTTTCCATAGAGGGTATCTGGGTACGTTTTTTTTTTTCTGTTTTTTTCTGTGGGCATTTTTTTGTCAGTGTTCGTATATTTGTCTTCCAATAACCAGAAATTTTTTAGTTTTATGATAAAATAAAACTATTGTGCCGGCTTTGTCTGTCCGTCCGCACCTTATTCTGTCCGCACTTTTTTCTTTCCGCCCTCTGAATCTTAAAATCTACTGAGGCTAGAGGGCTGCAAATTTGTATGTTGATCATCCACCCTCCATTCATTAAACATACCAGATTGCAGCCCTCTAGCCTGAGCAGTTTTTATTTTATTTAAGGTTAAAGTTAGCCATAATCGTGCTTCTGGCAGAGATATAGACCAGGCCAACACCGGGCCGTGGTTAGAGTTTCATGGGCTGCAGCTCATACAGCATTATACCGAGACCACTGAAAGATAGATCTATTTCCGGTGGCCTTGATTATACGCTCTATGGAAACCTCGATTACGCCGAAGAAACTAGGGCGCATTTTTTACTTGTTTTATGTCTATGGCTTTTATGTGGTGATGGTGTTTTTTTTTTATGGCTGTGTCTCCCTTCATTGACATAACTCCTTACATTATCATTATGGATTTTCTGATGTAATCTGAATTATATCTGTGTACCTGATTTCATTGTTGAACTGAATTATTTCAGGGGGGACCTAATTTGTGTTGAGTTAATTATATCAAGAGACCTAGTTTCAGTGTTCAGTTAAATCATATTGCTGTTCTTAATTTCAGTGATGAGTTCAATCGTAAAGTTAGATTATATCTGGAGACCTAATTTCAGTGTCGAGTTAAACTGCAATAATAATAATAATAATAATAATAATAATAATAATAATAATAATAATAATCCTCTTCATAAAAGAAGTGTTCAGTTAAATCATATTGGTGTTCCTAATTTCAGTGTCGAGTTAAACTGCAATAATAATAATAATAATAATAATAATAATAATAATAATAATAATAATAATAATACTCTCCATACAAGATGGTTGTGTGACGAGGCACTTTGCCGAACACAGGCAAGCGATTCTCGTATTGATACTTGCCTTACCTTGAGAGGCGGGTTTTTGCAAATTCTCTCCAAATCAGGTACGAGGCCTGTGAACGCCTTCCCAAAGCGGACGAGGGAAGACGACCGTAATTGAATAATCGGATGTGTTGGGATTATCATCTCGGCTTTCTTTCGCCTTTTCCTGATTTTTTCCTCTTCCTCTATTTTTCTCATGTTTTTGATTTGTGAATTCCTCTATTTTTCTCGTGTTTTTCATTTCTGTAAATGAAAACTATTGTGCCGGTTTTTTCTGTCCGTCCGCACCTTATTCTGCACGCACTTGATTCTGTCTGCACTTTGTTCTGTCCGCACTTTTTCTGTCTGCACTTTTTCCGTCCATCCTCAGATCTTGAAAACTACTGAGGCTAGAGGGCTGCAAATTGTTAAGTTGATCATCCACCCTCCAATCATCAAGCATACCAAATTGCAGCCCTCTAGCCTCAGTAGTTTTTATTTTTATCTAAGGTGAAAGTTAGCCATAATCGTGCTTCTGGTAACGATATAGACTAGGCCACCACCGGGCCGTGGTTAAAGATTCATGGGTCGCGTCTCATACGGCGTTATACAGAGACACCGAAAGATAGATCAGTTTTCGGTGGCCTTGATTATACGCTGTAGCAGCTGTGCAGAAACTCGATTGCGCCGAAGAAACTTCGGCGCAGTTTTTACTTGTTTCTTTCGTCACTCTTACAACCCATCAAGCATATCTACTTTCCTCTCTCTCTCTCTCTCTCTCTCTCTCTCTCTCTCTCTCTCTCTCTCTCTCTCTCTGGTTTTTCACATCACCGTCCATCAAAATGACGTTCTGGCGTGAGGCCTGTTATGCATTTATCTCGACCTACTTTGACACCACATCAGTCACTTCACCTCTCTCTCTCTCTCTCTCTCTCTCTCTCTCTCTCTCTCTCTCTCTCTCTCACAGATGGATAGCGTTAGGCTACACTTCCCTGTAGGTATATAGCAGTAGAATAACAAAGACATTCTCTCTCTCTCTCTCTCTCTCTCTCTCTCTCTCTCTCTCTCTCTCTCTCTCTCTCTCTCTTATAGCAATAACATTACAAGACATCTCTCTCTCTCTCTCTCTCTCTCTCTCTCTCTCTCTCTCTCTCTCTCTCTCTCTCAGATTGTAATTTTGAAAAAAAATTCAATGCATTTTCATCCACGAATCATCTGCACAATGTTATCTCTCTCTCTCTCTCTCTCTCTCTCTCTCTCTCTCTCTCTCTCTCTCTCTCTCTCAAGATTCTTCTTCTTCTTCTTCTTCTTCTTCTTCTTCTTCTTCTTCTTCTTCTTCTTCTTCTTCTTCTCCGAATGAGAAAATGGCGAATGCCTAAACACCAACAGCTTGGACCTGTGAAACTTCAGTCAATATCACTGCGGAGTTTTGTGACCTCATTCTGGGATAATTTTCTTTTTCTTTCTTCCCTTTTTCTCTCTCTTTTTCCTCTTTTTTCCTCTTTTTTCCTTTTTTCCTCTTTTTTTTTCCCCTGTGGCGTCACCCTTCCAGTTGTTGGCAGTAATAATTGTAACCGAATCAAGCTTATCATCTTTCGTTCTCCGTACGGGGTTAGTGCTGTCAGTGCACCTCATGCGGCGTACTGTAGGCATTACTAAAGGTTCTTTGCAGCGTGCCTTAGGCCCCTAGCTGCAACTCGTTCCATTCATTTAACTGTACCTCCTTTCATATTCTCTTTCTTCCATCTTACTATCCACCCTCTCCTAACAATTGATTCATAGTGCAACTGCTTTGAGGTTTTCCTCCTGTTACACCTTCCAGACGTTTTATTCAGTTCAGTTCTCTTTTCTTTCCTTTTTCCTTCTCCCTATTCCTCGCGATCATCACCTTCTCTCTCCCACCGTTTTATTTTCCCTCGTCCTGAGTCGGCTGAAGATGTTTCGGCCTCTCGTTAAACTGATTATGTTTCCTGAGGCGATCGCTTTTGCTGCATCCGGGGGGGGGGTTGATGTTTTCTGACCTTCTTATTGTCGCTTTTTGTCTCCTGAGAGAGAGAGAGAGAGAGAGAGAGGTGGGGTGGTCAACATGTACTTTTGAAAACAAAAATTCAAATAAATTTTATTGACGAATTTGCACAAAATGATGTTTCATTTGTTTTCGATTAAACCTCTCTCTCTCTCTCTCTCTCTCTCTCTCTCTCTCTCTCTCTCTCTCTCTCTCTCTCTCTCTCTCTCTCTCTCATTCAAGTAAAACAGTTGATCCCGACCACTGAGAAAGGTCAAACTCATATGGGGACCTCCATAAATAGTTTTCTAAATTCAATTTTCGTTTATTTCCCCATAGCCCATATGGGGTTACTAAAACGAGTGTCTTATTTGTTTATGCATTTTTTTTGGGCAGCTATATTCCTCTCTCATTTGATGTAGTTTGAATGGATTTTATGTCTTAATGTTTTTTTGTTTTGTGGGTAACCACTAGCATATGCACCAGTTTTCATATTATACATACTTACACATATATTTATATATTGTATATATTTCTGTAATAGATTTTTTATTTTTTCCCATTTTTATATTTCTCATTTATGTTTTTGTCTAAATCTTCAGTATTATTATTTTGTTATTATTTTTCATGGGGGGTACCACGTGCCCAGGTGCCCCCCCCCCCCACTGGATCCGCTAGTGTGGATAACACGAGTTGCATTTATAACTATATTGTAAAGGATCTTCACACTTTGTATTGATTTTTTATAACGAAAATTCAAATACGTGTTTTCCAAGAATCTACAATATGTTATTCTCTCTCTCTCTCTCTCTCTCTCTCTCTCTCTCTCTCTTCTCTCTCTCTCTCTCTCTCTCTCTCTCTCTCTCAGAATGTAATTTTGAAAACAAGTATTCAAGTAAGTCTTTTTCCACGAATCTACAGTGTTATCTCTCTCTCTCTCTCTCTCTCAGAATGTACTTTTGAAAACAAATATTCAAATACGCATTTTCCACGAATCAACACAATGTGATTCTCTCTCTCTCTCTCTCTCTCTCTCGTGTCTTGCATGCACCTTCTCGGTCAGAAGGTTTAAAAAATACGAAACTCCCTATCCGGTCATCCTAATTTCACTGCGACACTGTTGAGTTGAGATTGTGTCCATGCATGCTACGCTGCAGTTATATATATATATGTGTGTGTGTGTGTTTGTGAGATTGTGATTGTGATTGTGAATGGGTGTTTTGTAATTGTAAATGCACGTGAACCAATTGTACACTGTTATAAAGTGTGAGTTCATTCCATTGGTGAGGTTCGTGCAGAAATGGATGTCTGCCTTCGCTGGAATTATATATATATATATATATATATATATATATATATATATATATATATATATATATATATATATATATATATATATATATATATATATATATATAATATATAAATATATATATATATATATATATATATATATATATATATATATATATATATATATATATATATATATATACGTGTATATATAAAATATGTGTGTGTGTGCATGTAAATGTATTTCACTGGTCAAGTACGTGCAAAACAGGCAAAATTCTCCCCCATCAAACCTGCAAGTCTGGGAAGGTGGTTTGGGTGGGAGAGAGAGAAAGGGCATTCATTTGCTTATTCCAGCAGTGGCCTTGATATAAAAAAAAAAAGAAGTTACCTGTGTTGGCTAAGGTAATGACCTAATTGATTATCGGATTGACCTCGATTGGGACGCCATGCTGTGGATGGAGATCAGGTAAATGGTAATATATAATATTATATTCGTCACCAGCGCCTTCTTGGAAGAAGGCTTGTGTACAGTAGCCTAGAATAACGATGCAGGTTACGTAAGCTGCCGGACCGTTTTTCTCTCCTCTGATTTTTTTTTTATCTGCTGAGGAAGACGACGGAGTTTGAGCCACTGAGGAAAAAGACACAGGGGTCTTATGTACCTAAGTTGGTTCTGTCTTCTGTTTATTTTTTTTTTTTTTAATCATACAAATCATGTAATTGCTGAGTACATCATGTAGCCTCTCTCTCTCTCTCTCTCTCTCTCTCTCTCATATATATATATATATATATATATATATATATATATATATATCTATATATATATATATATATATATATATAGAGAGAGAGAGAGAGAGAGAGAAGCAGTCTGCTAAGTAAGGGACTATAAGTCGAAAGGCCTTGCAGTACTCCAGTGTTTCTCTTTACTCTGTGGATTTTTTCTTTATTTATATCATCACGTTCCACATTTTCGTGATTATGTATATATATATATGCATATTTATATACATATATGTACACATACCTACATACATACATGTGCATATATACACACAAAACCCGAATACAAACACCGCTCGGCGCTACGGCGAAAGGTTGTGCTTCCCCAAATTGGAAACCTATCAGAGTCAGAAGTGTTGGTCCCAAAGACCCCCTTCCCCACCCCCCTTTAAAAAGACGAACGACATGTAATCTCTCTCTCTCTCTCTCTCTCTCTCTCTCTCTCTCTCTCTCTCTCTCTCTCTTCAGTTCTTATTCAGCGGCGTAAGCTGCTTAAAGAGGCACTTTTAATAGAGGGCCACCATTAAATCCTGTTTGCTCGGGAGATATAATATGGTTGCCACATCGCTCTCTCTCTCCTTGAGATGTGTTTGTGTGTGTGACAGCACTTTGTCACCGATTACTCATTGTGTGTAGGGGGCGGATCTCACTGTTTGTTGGGGGCGGATCTCATTGTGTGTATGGGGCCGGATCTCATTGTGTGTAAGGGGCCGGATCTCATTGTGTGTAGGGGGCGGATCTCATTGTGTGTAGGGTGCGGATCTCATTGTGTGTAGGGGAGATCTAATGGTATGTAAGGGGATCTCAGTGGGGTGTTTGATTTTGTGTAGGAGGTGGGATCTCATTGTTTGTAGAGGGCGAATCTCATTGTGTGTTGGGGAGAATCTCGTTGCGTGTTGGGGAGCTCATTGTATGTAGGGGGATCTTATTGTGTGTAGGGTGGGATCTCATTGTGTGTAGTTTGGATCTCATTGTGTGTTGGGGGAGCTCATTGTATGTAGGGGGATCTTATTGTGTGTAGGGTGGGATCTCATTGTGTGTAATTTGGATCTCATTGTGTGTTGGAGGAGCTCATTGTATGTAGGGGGATCTTATTGTGTGTAGTGTGGGATTTCATGGTGTGTAGGTTGGATCTCATTGTATGTAGGGGATTTCATTGTGTGTAGGTGGGGTCTAATTGTGTATTGGAGGATCTCTTTGTGTGTAGGGGATTTCATTGTGTGTAGGTGGGATCTAATTGTGTGTTGGAGGAGCTCATTGTGTGAAGAGGAATTTCATTGTATGTACGGGTTGATCTCATTCTGCATAGGGAGATCTCATTGTGTGTAGGAGGATCTCATTGTGCATAGGGGATTGATCTCATAGTGTGTATGGGAATCTCATTGTGTGTAGGGGATCTCATTGTGTGTAGGGGGATCTCATTGTGTGTAGGGGTATCTCATTATGTGTAGTGGGATCTCATTGTGTGTTTAGGGGTCCATCTCATATTGTGTAGGGGGTTGATCTCATTGTGTGTATGGGGATCTTATTATGTGTAGGGGGATCTCATTATGTGTAGGGGATCTCATTTTGTGTAGGTGGGATCTCATTGTGTGTAGGGGGATCTCATTGTGTGTAGGGAGTTTTTTAATTGATTTAAAAAAAAACGCACCTGCCCTCAGATGGAAGACTGCCGTCATGAACTGGTAATTGATCACAGAGTGGAACGGTTTACTCTCTTAAGTTGTTTTCATATGTGTGTGTGTGTGTGTGTGTGTTTGCCACTTGAATTTCACATGTATACTTACATACTCCCTAACTGTATGATATATATTGTGTATATTTAAAATTTTAAATTGTTTGTGAATACAGGAATTGCTTGGAAAAAAGAAAAAGTGTGTTATATACTTTTTCACATACTGCCACTTATAGGTTTCATGTGTATGTGCTTTACTATATTTTGTGTCACGTTTGTTTAATTTTGTATTCCTGGTACAGGCTAAAGAACATATGAACAGATAGAGAGAGAGAGAGAGAGAGAGAGAGAGAGAGAGAGAGAGAGAGAGAGAGAGAGAGAGAAAGTTACAATATTTATATTTAAGCAATGCTGTAAAAATCAAGGTATAAACATACTGGTACAGGCTAAAGAACATATGAACAGAGAGAGAGAGAGAGAGAGAGAGAGAGAGAGAGAGAGAGAGAGAGAGAGAGAGAGAGAGAGAGAGGCAACAAGTATAAAGCTGAGCCCCGTCCCAAGATACATGTTTATCTCTTTTATTTTTATTATACAATAAAATTGAGACAAGTCACTCACTGACTCTTCAGCGTCGTAGCATTAGTGTACGACGTCGGGAGATTGGAGATAGCAGTATACTCGGTACTCTGGCGTAATTCCTGGAAATAGAGGGTGTCCCCCCCCCACTGTCTGTCTATCGTCTGAGAGAGAGAGAGAGAGAGAGAGAGAGAGAGACGAAGTGGCTGTTTTTTAAAGGAGCGCTAAGGTCGTGTGGATTCGTGAGGCTTGATAGCACACACATACACACACACACACACACACACGCACACACACACGGGGTGATATTGATTTTCAGGGGTGGAGACTTGACTCTCTCTCTCTCTCTCTCTCTCTCTCTCTCTCTCTCTCTCTCTCTCTCTCTCTCTCTCTCTCCTAGCACTCATGCAGTGTTTCTCTCTCCACCAGACTGGAAGGGTGGAGGAGGAGGAAGAGGAAGGCTTTTTTATCGTTTTACCCCATTTCTTCTTTCTCTTTTCCTTTCTCTCCTCCTCCTCCCTTCTTCTTCTTCTTCTTCTTCTTCTTCTTCTGGTCGTGGCTCTGATATCGGATGACCTTGGTCAGGATATTTGCCTGGAAGGGGAAGCTATTTGACAGCGACCATATGATAGTGAGATCGCTATAGTTGCCTAGAGTATAATTGAGTTCTGCAGCTGATTATATAACAGAAATAATTTTAGATGCTTTTTATTATTGCCTAAACTGTCAATTATTTAAAAAAAAAAACTTCCCCAGTTGCCCAGAGAATAATTGAGTTCTTCTGCAGCCGATTATGTAAGAGAAATCATTTTAAGTACTTTTTCTTTTATTATTGCCTAAACTGTCAGTTATTTTAATAAAGCCATCCTCGGTCGCCTAGAGATTAAGTGAGTTCTCCTGCAGCTGATTATGTAAGAGAAATAATTCGAGATAATTTGTTATTATAGCCCAAACTGTCAGATTATTTCAAAAAAGCCATCCCCTTTAAGAATGCCCGAAGCCGGCTGGTTTTATTGAAATGCTTGGGAGTTAACAGCCATCGGTTTTATTGCTTTGTTTACGTTGTAGTTATTCGCACAGTTTGTGTGTGTGTGTTTGTGTGTTTCATGCCACCTTTCTTCAGACCTTTGGCGATAAGTATCTCTCTGCGTTTACTCCAGCTATTTAAATCGATCTTCATTTGTTTTCGGTCTGTTGTCACTCTAGTGAATTCTCAGTCTCCAGATTACCCTTGGAGATATCGAATGTTAGACGCGAGATTATTTGCATAGCTTCGGTTGATAGCATACTATTGTTGATCTTTTGCATTGGAGTTTTGCCCCGGATTACGCCTGATTGATAGCTCGACCTTTCTGGCGTTGGGAATTTACCAGGAGGAGGAGGAGGAGGATTCACGTGACGTCATCTGTGAAGGATTTTGCATGGTGGTATTAGCTAGATTTAGTAGATTGGGCTGTTTCACTTAGCATCAAGTTTTATAATAAATGTCATTATTTGCCTTGATGATAGATTATGTCAGTCGTCTACATCGTAATTATCCTTTCTTATTTTATTCATGATGACTTCATATACACTTTAGTAACCTTTTCAGTTCAGATTTTAATCTCTTAGCCTTTTCGCTCTCTCTCTCTCTCTCTCTCTCTCTCTCTCTCTCTCTCTCTCTCTCTCTCTCTCTCTCTCTCTCTCTCTCTTGCTGAGTGACCTTTGTTTGATTCCTGAACCGGAAGGGAATATATATCGATCAGGTCAGTGACCTTAAGTAGCCTTCTACCAAACTACCTTATAATATCTAAGGTTGTCAAGTTTGACCAGGCCGAGAATGTTGTCACCTTGACAATTCTCTCTCTCTCTCTCTCTCTCTCTCTCTCTCTCTCTCTCTCTCTCTCTCAATATATATATATATATATATATATATTTATATATATATATATATATATATATATTATATATTATATATATATATATATACTGTATATATATATATATATATATATATATATATATATATATATATATATATATATATATATATATATATGTATATATTGAGAGAGAGAGAGAGAAGAGAAGAAGAAAGAAGAGAGAAGAGAGAGAAGA
>NC_089792.1:1464987-1522487 GCF_040412425.1 Macrobrachium rosenbergii | reverse complement strand
AGAGTGAATTGGACTTTCTATCACAGTCCATGAAGAAAGTGAAATTCCTCTGGATAGCGTTGTTTCACAATAACCAGAGATTTTGTGCTGTGTGTGTATGTCTGTGTGTGTGTGTGTGTATGTCTGTGTGTGTGTGTATGTCTGTGTGTGTCTGTGTATGTATGTCTGTGTGTCTGTGTCTCACGCGAGCCATTCGCAAAGAAAACAATAATCAAGAATTCGCCCAATTTTGTTCCGAAGCAGTTTGAAATAGATCCCGGAAAAGAGATATGTTCAGAATGTGTTTTTTTTTTTTTTGGTTTTTGTTTTTGTTTCTTATTTTTTTATTATCTTAGGAGAAGAGAGGAGAGAGAGAGAGAGAGAGAGAGAGAGAGAGAGAGAGAGAGCCAACAAATTTTAAGCGAGTAAGTGTCCCTAAAGCCCCCAGCTATAATTTTGTCTCTTAAAGTTAGTTGAGACCGTGTGTGTGGTTTTCCTTTCATATGCCTGCTGCTACACGTCCGTTTGAATTGCTTATATACCCTCTCTCTCTCTCTCTCTCTCTCTCTCTCTCTCTCTCTCTCTCTCTCTCTCTCTCTCTCTCTCTCTCTCTCTCAGTAGACGTGCCCACAGATTTCATTGAGTCGCTTTATATGTATGGATTCGGCAGTCATGTCCGGCTTACGTTTGTGGTTTCTTGGACGAGAGAGAGAGTTATTCCTGTTGAAAGATTACATAAAACAAAGATTAGAGAGAGAGAGTCTAAATTCAAAGATTACAGAGGAGAGAGATTCTTAGTCACAAACACAGAGAGAGACAGTCACGTGGCAGATGCAAATTGCAATTTTAGCCTTGAAAGAGAGAGAGAGAGATTTTGTGATATTCTTGACTATCCGTTTGGCCTGCCACCTGTTCTGCCGCGGCAGTCTGTAAACAATAGATTTTATGTATCTCATAATTGCTGCCGAAGATATATATAAGGCCGTTAGAGACGTCTTAAGCACCTGCCTCAGTCGTCCGCCTTTGGAGCTGAAATGGGTGATGATTTTATTTCTGCTGATTACTTCGTCCCTGAAATGAAAGTGAGTTTAATGTTTTGAGGGATGATTTCTTGGGGGAAATTTTTTGGATTTGGTTGTGAATGAGTCTTTGAATTTGGATCTCTCTCTCTCTCTCTCTCTCTCTCTCTCTCTCTCTCTCTCTCTCTCTCTCTCTCAGTCTTTTTGATATGGATCTCTCTCTCTCTCTCTCTCTCTCTCTCTCTCTCTCTCTCTCTCTCTCTCTCTCTCTCTCTCTCTCAGTCTTTTGATATGGATCTCTCTCTCTCTCTCTCTCTCTCTCTCTCTCTCTCTCTCTCTCTCTCTCTCTCTCTCTCTCTCTCTCTCTCTCTCTCTCTAATCATTAAATATGGATCTTTCTCCCTCTCTCTCTAGTCTTTCAATATGGATCTCTCTCTCTCTCTCTCTCTCTCTCTCTCTCTCTCTCTCTCTCTCTCTCTAATCTTTGAATGTGGATCTCTCTCCTTCTCTCTCTCTCTCTCGCTCTCTCTCGTGTGTGTTTGGTAACAACACAGTCCTTGACCCAGTTCAGGAACAGTCCAGAGTTAGTAGTTTGCCAACAAAAGCATCATTTATTAGAAGGATTTGGCCCATCGGGGTGGGATTTTATATATTTTACTTTTCTAACATGACCCCGTATTTTTTCTCTCTCTCTCTCTCTCTCTCTCTCTCTCTCTCTCTCTCTCTCTCTCTCTCTCTCTCTCTCTCTTTGGCTTTTCGGGTAATTGAGATTCTTATCTAACTGATTTTGAGGTTATAGTTTTTTATACAATTTTTTTTTTTTATCTTGTGTCCTTTCATAAAATTTCAATATGTTCTGAAACCAGTTATATTGCACCAGTGTGTGTTCCTTGGCGTTGATGTTCCCCTACATCATTTTATCTGGCGTTCCTTGTCTACAGATATATTAGGTTACCTATTATCTTCAGTGGGGCGTCAGGAGAGCAGTGCTTATACGGCTCCTTATGTCTCCAGTGGGAGTTTTTTTTTTTTCTGGGTTTTCGTGGCGTTCTGTACTGCAGAAATTGTGTGTGTGTGTGTGTGAGAGAGAGAGAGAGAAAGTATTTTGATTGCTGTCATTAAAGTTTTTAAAAATCAATTTTTTTAGGGGGCTTTATTTGTAACATTAAAAAACATTCTTGTTTTTTATGTATCTTATCGAAAACATTTTTAATTTTGTAAGTGTAATATTGAAAACATTCTTAGTTTTGTATGCGTAATATTGAAAACATTTTTATTTTTTATGTGTAATATTAAAAAACATTATTTTTGCAATATAGTATTGATTTTATAATATCTTAGGACGATCCATGGACTCGTTGCACCGTGAAATTAGTTTATATACTTTTCCCATCACAGAATATTAGCTTAGAATTCATTCATAGTAGCGGCGCAAGTTTCATTCATAGTAAGTGTACGAGTTCCAGTACTGAAAACTGTTCAACCTATTCAGTGACGAGTATGGTCTAAGTATTCTTAAAGGATGTCAACAAACGTACTGCATTCGGTATAAGGTTGCCAAAGATTAAGCAATTATTCTGTCGTGAAGGTCATGCGCCATATATTCGATGTTCTTTGTGCCCTCGTCCAGCTGCAAGTTTTTGTTCCTTTTAAAACCTCCTTTCACATTCTTTTTCTTCCATCTTACTCTCCACCTTCTAACAATTGATTAATAAACTTCTTTGGTTTTTACACCATTTCAAACCTTTTACATCAATTTCCATTTTGACCTAGGTCCCAGTGTAATGGCCTTTGCCTAAATTCTATATTCAGTTAATTTTGTATGTGCCATGAATATCGTATACAAACGAATTCTTTATCATATTCTTTATGTTGTTACTCTGATTGTACGGAACCATGAATAGGAAAATTATTTTTTGCATTTTTATTTATTTATTTTTTTATAAAACGCCCTCTTTTATCTCAAACTATTGTTATCTTTTGATAATCTATTGTTTTTTTTCTTTAATCATTGTTTATGCAAGGGGAAGATTAATGTTTATAAATACAAAGATTTCCCTATCATCGGAGTATTGATATATTTAAATATTTATTAAAATAGAAGATTATATATATATATATATAGTTTCATTATATATAGTAAAATATATATATATATTCCAATATATAAAATGTCTTTTGTAATAACCTTTTCAGTAACGAGTATGATCATAAGTGTTCTTAAAGGATGTAAACAACTTGTTTACTGCATTCGATATAAGTAGAATATGGACAGATTAGGCAATAATTACATAAAAGCTTAGTTTCTGTCGTGAAATGTTTCTTTGCAGCGTGACCCTCTAGTTTTTGGCCTCATTAGCTCCCAGTTTGCAACCCCGTTTCTTTCTCTTCTTACTGTACCTCCTTTCACATTCTCTTCCATCTTACTCTGACACACTCCTGTTGGTTTGATTCATAGATTCAGCAACTGCTTTTGAGGTTTTCCTCCTGTTACGCCACAGAGCACCTTTTACTGTCAATTTCCATTTCAGCGCAGAATGACCTCATAAGTTCCAGTGTTTAACCTGTGGCGGAAATTCTATATTCAGTGGAATTTCAATTAATAATGCGAATTCTGTTATAATTTTCTGTTATTATATTGTTCACTCTGATTGTACGGAACCATGAATAGGATGGGAGATCCATCGGCCATTGCCAAAAACCACTTTTTATTTATTTATTTATTTTTATAAAACGCCCTCTTTTATCTCCAGCTATTGTTATACTGTTGATAATCTATTGGTTTTCTTTCTTTAATCATTGTTTATGTGCAAGGGAAGATTAATGTTTCATAAAATACAAAGATTTCTTTAACACTATCATCTATTGTATAGAGTATTGATAATAAATAGATTATATTGATATATATATTTAAATATATTGAAATAGATTATATATATATATATATATATATATATATATATATATATATATATATATATATATATATATATATATATATATATATATATATATATATATATATGTGTGTGTGTGTGTGTGTGTGTGTGTGTGTATGTATAGACAAGTATGTATGTGTTCAGGTGAAAATGGGAAATTTTACTCCATTTACAGGATTACCAGACTTGACTTTTTTGTTTTGTAACCGTTGGCGTTGTTATTCTTTGTCACTGAAAACATGCCAAAGAAAATATCCCTTCTCTCTCTCTCTCTCTCTCTCTCTCTCTCTCTCTCTCTGCTCTTGGTGTGTATAGGTGTGTGTGTGCGCGCGCGCGCTGTACCCTTGGGCATAAGTGCGCAAGTATATAAAAAAAGGTGATGAAATGTTGTAATAAGATTTTCAGGCTTGTATCCACCTGTTATTGTTTAAGGAGAATTCCGATTCTTGTGGGGCCCATTTGACAGTTTGAAGGGTGAGTCCTTGTGGTCTCTTCTTCATTTCATTCTTTCAAAACCTCCTTTTAAATTTAGGTTAACTTGCGTAGTTATTCTCTTGTGCATATTTCGTTCTGGATTCTACTTAGTTTTAGTTCTCTGTAAAAGAAAACTATTGTGCCGGCTTTGTCAGTCCGTCCGCACTTTATTCCGTCCGCACTTTTTCTGTTCACCCTCAGATCTTATAAACTACTGGGGCTAGAGGGCTGCAAATTGGTATGTTGATCATCCACCCTCCAGTCATCAAACATACCAAATTGCAGCCCTCTAGCCTCAGTAGTTTTGATTTTATTTAATGTTAAATTTAGCCATAATCGTGCGTCTGGCAGCGATATAGAACAGGCCCTTGGTTAAAGTTTCATAGGCCGCGGCTCGTACAACATTATACCGAGACCACCGAAAGATAGATCCATTTTCGGTGGCCTTGATTATACGCTGTACAGGAAAACTCGATTGTGCCGAAGAAACTTCAGCTCATTTTTATTGTGTTGTTTCCTTCGACAACTCCCATCCCGCTACGCATCCATTTTATTTCCTTATTGTTACGGCCCCTTAAGTGCCCATCAATGCACGTCGGACAAATGTTTAGTGTCCGTACATACTCTCGTTCGTATTTATTCTGAGTATAAGTTTAGGAATTGCAATGCAGAGCATTTGAAAGGGATGATAGTATCGACATTTCAAGGTGGTTGTTTTTCTTTTATTGTTCTTTGGAGCTTAGTTTTTTCCCTCTCCCTCCAGTCCCCCCCATTCTCTCTCTCTCTCTCTCTCTCTCTCTCTCTCTCTCTCTCTCTCTCTCTCTCTCTCTCTCTCTCTCTCTCTCTCTCTCTCTCTCTATTCTTTCAAGTTTTCGTCACATTATATTTTTCAGCAACATTAGGTTCCCTGACAATATTCAAGTCAATAAACGTTTTCTCTCTCTCTCTCTCTCTCTCTCTCTCTCTCTCTCTCTCTCTCTCTCTCTCTGTATTCTTTTTCTCTTTCTCTCTCTATTTTCAAAACCTGACACTAGGTCTAATGAATTGTTCAGGCGTTGTTCTCTCTCTCTCTCTCTCTCTCTCTCTCTCTCTCTCTCTCTCTCTCTCTCTCTCTCTCTCTCTCTCTCCAGAAACCTGACTCGTCTAATGAATTGTTCATTTCCGATACCTCTCCAAAAAACTTGTTTAATGGATTGTTCAGACCTCTCTCTCTCTCTCTCTCTCTCTCTCTCTCTCTCTCCAGAAACTGACTCGTCTAATGAATTGTTCAGACCTATTTCCGATATCTCTCTGTCCAAAAACTGACTTGTCTAATGGATTGTTCAGACCTATTTCTGATCTCTCTCTCTCTCTCTCTCTCTCTGTGATTTAGATTATGCCTGCACAGTTACTGCTGGTGCCTGCGAACATCTCTGCGTGCAGTTGTACCTGACACGCGTTCCACCTGCACCCATTCTCCATTGATTCTTTTTTTCTCTTCTCAAATTTAGGAAGGAATTTGGTTTCCCAACGCTTTCCAAATTCATTGTAGTCTCTTTAACTTGTAAAGAGACGGGGGCTAAATATAATCAAAACCCTCCGGTGTGTTTAAATTGTTTTTCCTTTTTGGTGAATGCGGCCTCGAAGGTTTTCCTGCTTTCGTTTTTGCTTGCATTTTTGGTTTGGAACTTTGTGCTTTAGTTGTATTAATGGGCGTTTGTGTTTTCTGGGCGTTTTTACCAGTGCTATTTTTTTTTTATTCCTGTTAGTTAGGCAGTGTAGAGATTATAATGAGTAAAAACCACAATAACGTTTATGATCGATTGTATTTTTCCAAAATACAAAATGGTCGGAAGTTCCCTTTTTTTGTATTTTGGAAAAATACAATCGGTTACATACTTTATTGTGGCGTTTTACTTATCATTTCCGGTCGCATTATAGTAAGGCACCATAGGTCCTGTTAAGATTCACTGTGTATGTTCCGAAGACTAAGGTCACCTTATTAGTATTTATAAAGTATACTGAGAGAGAGAGAGAGAGGGGGTCCCTATTAGTATTTATAAAGACTAATTGGATTGAATATGATTTTTCACGCGTATTTATGAAGATTTTTATGCTTTGTTTAAGTTTAAATTATTTACAATCATAAATGTATTCTCTTTCAGATTTAATTTCTTATAACATAAATGTATTAAAAACGTTTCAAACCAGGTTACATCAATCAATCAATCAATCCGTTGATTATTTTTTGTGAGATGACTTCAGAGATGAAGATTGGGATTGGGATTTGAGAAGTATATATCATCCCACATTTTATTTGGTTTTATGCCTCTATGTCTCTTCAATTTTCTCCGTAGGGGGGTAGTGCCGTCAGTGCACCTCACGTGATGCACTGTAGGCATTACTTAAAGGTTCTTTGCAGTATGCCTTCGGCCCCTAGCTGCAATCTCTTTCGTTCCTTTTGCTGTACCTCAGTTCATATTTTCTTCCATCTTTCCACCCTCTCCTAACAAGTTTTTTTAGTGCAACTGCGAGGTTTTTCTCCTGTTAACCTTTCAAACCATTTTATTGTCAGTTTTCTTTTTTTTGGCGCTGAATGACCTCATAGGTCCCACCGCTTGGCCTGAGGAATTTATTTCTGGTGATAGAAATTCATTTCTCGCTATAATGTGGTTCGGATTCCACAATAAACTGCAGGTCCCGTTGCTAGGTAACCAATTGGTTCTTAGGCACGTAAAATAAATCTAATCCTTCGGGCCAGCCCTCTCTAGGAGAGCTGTTAATCAGCTCAGTGGTCTGGTTAAACTAAGGTATACTTAACTTTGGCCTAAGTTCTATATTTTATTATTTTCTATTCTGTTATTTTCTGTACCATCCCCCGCTTATTGGTTTTATCCCTCTACGGCTCTTCCTTCAGTTTGCCTGTCCACTTCTGCGGTGTTCTGACGTAGCCGTGTTATTACCTAACATATTGGAAAAAATTAAATTCGTCCCGTTTCCCCAGACACAACAATCCGGTGGTTGATGAAAGAGGTTCCCTTTTGCTTGAAGTGTTTTGTTGACAGAATTGGCCTCGATTTCTTTTTTTAAGTGTTTGGCGTTGCTTTTGTAATCACGGGGTTTCTCGTCTTGTTGGAATTGTCATGGGGATTTGATTGAGAAGTTGTATAATTCACGTGACACTAATTTTTTGGTATTAAACTGGAAGCAGATTAAGATTCGGTCAGTGGTAAATAAAATTAGATTAGATTTTTGGGCTAAAGTTTGCTGGTCGGTACGTGGCCTTGAGAGAGAGAGAGAGAGAGAGAGAGAGAGAGAGAGAGAGAGAGAGCGTTTCGTGACTTGAATATTATTAGGGAACCTAATGTTGCTGAGGAATATAATGTGAGGGAAAACTTGAGAGAGAGAGAGAGAGAGAGTTTCTTGACTTGTTATATTATTATTAAGAAATCTAATGCTGCTGAGAAATAAATGAGAGAGAGAGAGCGCGTTTCTTGACTTGTTATATTATTAAGAAATCTAATGCTGCTGAGAAATAAATGTGTGAGAGAGAGAGAGAGAGCGTTTCTTGACTGATAACTATTAAGAAATCTAATGCTGCTGAGAAAGAGGAAAACTTAGAGAGAGAGAGAGAGGAATAGGGGCGCACACGTGTTTGCTAACAACAGCTGCAAATGGCGTTTGCCTCCACAATAGCTCGTCATTGACGGGATAAGGTCATTGTGTTGCAAACCCACTTTTGCGACGCTGGTAAGTATCCGTCATGAGAAAAATAAAGGGCAAAAAAAGTTCTGCCTGAGGCCATTTGCCAGAAACGGAATTTGACAGACAGGACTTGACAGCTAATCAAACGGAATAGCCTCCGTGGGGGGTAGTGCCGTCAGTGCTCCTCATGGGGTGCACTGTAGGCATTACTTTGTAGGTTCTTTGCAGCGTTCCTTCCATGGCCCGTAGCTGCCTCTCGACATTCATTTTACTGTACTTTCATTTCGTATTTTTTTTCTTTTTAATAAGTGAGATCTCATCTTTTGTATTTTCTTTTGCCTTCTTTTACTTCTAATGAACACTATAATATTCTTTGGTGCTTGAATTTCAAGTCAGTGGCCCATTGGTGGGCTTGTTCCATATGAATAGGGTTCATCTTCTGAATAATAATAATAATAATAATAATAATAATAATAATAATAATAATAATAATAATAATAATAATAATAATAATTTGAAACCCTGTTTTTTGGAAGCTTGAATTTCAAGTCAGTGGTCCCTTTGGTAGGCTTGTTTCATATGAATAGGGTTCATCTTCTAAATAATAATAATAATAATTAATTTAAAACCATATTGTTTGGAAGCTTGAATTTCAAGTCAATGGCCCCTGTGGTGGGCTTGTTCCATTTGAATAGGATTCTTCATCTTCTGAATAATTATAATAATAATCTAGGAAGAGCTACTCCTTGCTGCCCGACCTTGCTTCAAGCTTCGTCGTAGATTCGTTGGTTCTCGTGGGCGCGTAATCCTTATTTGCTGTGGGGGGCGTAATAGTTATTCGGCTGACCACTTGCCTCTTCACAATGGAATCACAGGCGCATGACAGCATAAATATACTCTGGTGATATCGAAATATACCTCGTCACTACCTAATGAAGATTTATGCCAATTTTGACCATTTTATCATCCGGGGATTGGCCGTCGCCAAAGATATACGCCGTTATGGAAAGATCGGTGGTTACAGAATGTTGTGTGAGAGAGAGAGAGAGAGAGTCTGCCTTACTCATGCTGCTATCACCAGAAAGGCGAAGCCATTTGTCACAGAGTCACGTTGGTGTTGCGAGGATTTTCGTCTCCCGTGTTTCTCGTGTTCCTTTGGAGATGGCCCAGCATCCGATCAATCAATCACCTTCCTCAGCCTTCACTACGTATATCCATCTTCGCCTGTGTGTTCGCCATGTTATGGCGGTCTCTCTCTCTCTCTCTCTCTCTCTCTCTCTCTCTCTCTCTCTCTCTCTCTCTCTCTCTCTGAATCGGAATCGCTCTCTAAATATATCTCTCTCTCTTTCTAATCTTTGAATAGGAATTTCTCTCTCTCTCATATCTTTGAATATAGGTCTGTCTGAGACTCTCTCTCTCTCTCTCTCTCTCTCTCTCTCTCTCTCTCTCTCTCTCTCTCTCTCTCTCACATGTTCTTGTCCTGTGACACCTGTGTTATTAATCACAGTGGTCATTTACTAACTTTTCCCTTTTGACAGGTTTCAGTTTTGTTTGTATTTTTAGTTCTTCTCTCTCTCTCTCTCTCTCTCTCTCTCTCTCTCTCTCTCTCTCTCTCTCTCTCTCTCTCTCTCTCTCTCTCTCTCTCAGTCAAGTGTTTTTGTATACCCAGCTTTAGGGACAGTCAAGTGATTGTCCAAAAATACTCCCTTTTATCTTTATTTTAGTCCCTCTGACGTTATTGCACGTCCCAAAAGCCTCACTCGGGGTAGATATCCGGTACTTGTTTTTAGCCCCTGGTACATGTTTTAGCTCCTGGTACATGGTTTAGCTCCTGGTACTTGTTTTAGCTCCTGGTACATGGTTTAGCTCCTGGTACTTGTTTTAGCTCCTGGTACTTGTTTTAGCTCCTGGTACTTGTTTAACCCCTGGTACTTGTTTTAGCCCCTGGTACTTGTTTTAGCCCCTGGTACATGTTTTAGCTCCTGGTACTTGTTTTAGCCCCTGGTACATGTTTTAGCTCCTGGTACTTGTTTTAGCCCCTGGTACTTGTTTTAGCTCCTGGTACTTGTTTTAGCTCCTGGTACTTGTTTAAGCTCCTGGTACATGGTTTAGCTCCTGTTACTTGTTTTAGACATTAATGTGTATACTTACTGTAAATATTATTTCAGTGTATTGCCTTTTAGAAAACATCTCTGTATTGCCTTTAGAAAACATCTCAGTGTTCACTCTAGAAAATATTTTAGTATTGAGTTTAGAAAACGTTCAGTATTGACTTTAAACAACATCTCGGTATTGCCTTAAGAAAACATCTCAATATTTTTTAATTGCCTTTTGAAAACATCTCAGTATTGCTTTAGAAATTCTAACATTTCAGTATAGAAAACGTTTCATTATTGATTTAGAAAACAATTCAATATAGAAAACATTCAGGATTACCTTTAGAAAACATCTCGGAATTGCCTTGTGAAAACATCTCGGTATTGCTTTTAAAAACATCTCAGTATAGAAAACATTCAGTATTGCCTTTAGAAAACATCTCAAATTGCCTCTTGAAAACATCTCAGTATTGCATTAGAAAACATCTCAGTATAGAAAACATTCAGTATTGCTCTAGAAAACATCTCGGAATTGCCTTTTGAAAACATCTCAGCATTGCTTTAGAAAACCTCTCAGTATAGAAAACATTCAGTATTGCCTCTAGAAAACATCGCAGTTTAGAAAGCATTCAGTATTGCCTTTAGAAAACATTTCAGTATAGAAAACATTCAGTATTGCCTTTACAAACATCTCAGTATAGAAAACACTCAGTATTGCCTTTAGAAAACATCTCAGTATAGAAAGCATTCAGTATTGCCTTTGGAAAACATCTCAGTATAGAAACCATTCAGTATTGCCTTTAGAAAACATCTCAGTATAGAAAACATTCAGTATTGCCTTTAGAAAACATTTTAGTATAGAAACCATTCAGTATTGCCTTTAGAAAACATCTCAGTATAGAAAGCATTCAGTATTGCCTTTAGAAAACATTTCAGTATAGAAACCATTCAGTATTGCCTTTAGAAAACATCTCAGTATAGAAAGCATTCAGTCTTGCCTTTAGAAAACATTTCAGTATAGAAACCATTCAGTATTGGCTTTACAGACACCTCAGTATAGAAAACATTCAGTATTGCCTTATAGAAAACATCTCAGTATTGCTTTGGAAAACATCTCAGTATGGAAAGCATTTAGTATTGCCTTTAGAAAACATTTCAGTATAGAAAACATTCAGTATTGCCTTTAGAAAACATCTCGGTACTTTTAAATTGAAAGTGTGGTAACTTCCCACTAACCAGCAATACAGAGGCGACCACCATCACTGCTTGATTGCTTGCTCGTGTGCACCAGACATCAAGCCACCAAGACGTCACGAACTCGCGGGGTTTGGTGAGGAACCGTGACTTCGTCTCGGTGTATTGCGTTGGTCCTCCTCGCGTTTTACACCCCAAAGCCGTTTGGGGGATCGATACGCAGTAGCACCTGCAAAAGCAGCACCGCACAAGCAGCAAGCAGGTTACAGAAGCAGCTACAATGGTGGCAGTAAATCAGCAAGCGACGCTTAGCGTAGCGTCGCATATCTTCACACACACTTTCTTGGCAGCAGTTCGAATTTCTTTGGCTTTCTGGTCCTTTGAATTCTCTTCTTCTTCTTCTTCCTCCTTCTTTCCTTCTTTTCTCCTCCTCTTCTTCTTCTTTCTCTTCCATTTCCTTCTCCTCGTCCACTCTCCTTCTTCCCTCCTTTCTCCTCCTCCTCCTCTTCCTCCTCCCCCTCCATTCTCCCTCTACTGCCTCCTGTCCACTCTCCTCCTCCTCCTCCTCCTCCTCCATTCTGTCTCCGCTGCCTCCTGTCCACTCTCCTCCTCCTCCTCCTCCACTCCCCCCCTCCTGTCCACTCTCTTTCGTCCCTTCTTTCTCCTCCTCCTCCTCCTCCATTTTCCCTCCACCTCCTGCCTCGTCCACTCTCCTTCGTCCTTCCTTTCTCCTCCTCCTCCTCTTCCTCCTCCTCCTCCTCCTCCTCCTCCCCTCCTCCTCCTCCTCCTCCTCCTCCTCTAAGAACATTACTTACTACCCGTCTCATCTTTTGGCATTCTGTCTTAGTAAGAGAGAAATGCTTCAGTGCTTCCTCCTGTTATTGAATGACTTCATTACGATTTCGGTGTCGGATTACGCAACCTGAGATGCCCCTGTTTGGTGCAGGAAATACTGGGCATTGATCATGGCATTTCTCTGGGCACTTGACATTGTTTGTACGTATATCTTAAGGCTGTAGGTTCATACTGTATACTTTCGTCAGAATCGCTTGTCTGTGTGCGTCATAAAGGAGCCCTTGGTTGGATATGGTGAGATGTCAGTCAACTTGAAGGTCTCTCTCTCTCTCTCTCTCTCTCTCTCTCTCTCTCTCTCTCTCTCTCTCTCTCTCTCTCTTTGACTTTATGATGTAAATTATATGTATCTTATATCTTACAAGTCAATGGACGTTGTATATAGTTTAAAAATATTGCATGTACAATAACCATTGCTAAATGGAAATGAAGTTTTTTATTTGACTCTCTCTCTCTCTCTCTCTCTCTCTCTCTCTCTCTCTCTCTCTCTCTCTCTCTCTCTCTATAAATTATGGCTCAATATTCAGGTATTTTGAAGTCAATTGAACGTTGTTTATTTAAGACTTTTGTATCTAGTGATGCCACGGCAGAGTTGTTAACCGATTTAAAATGGAAATATTTTTGGAGGCGTCTTGACTCTCTCTCTCTCTCTCTCTCTCTCTCTCTCTCTCTCTCTCTCTCTCTCTCTCTCTCTTTACGTTTGGCTCAATGTTCAGTTGACATCGTTTCATTTTGTAATTGAATATGTTGTTAGTAGAGTTTCATTTGTGCAGATTTCTAGAAAATAAGTATAATTTGTTGCGTCTGTAAATGAAAACTATTTTTGGAGGTGTCTTAGGGTATAGGGTCCTCTCTCTTTTCTGTCCGCCCTCAGATCTGAAAAAACTACTGAGGCTCCAGGTTTAGCTTGTTGGAAGTGTTGACCATCCACCCACCAATTTTCAAACGTACCAAATTGAATGCTCTCCAGTGATAGTTTTTTTAGGTCAAAAGTTTTTAGCATAATTCTGGCAACGATAAGGCCAGATTACCACCGGGCCGTGGTATTTAATTTGTATCTTTATTTAACCATAGCATTTATATTTAAAGATAGCATTTAATTTTCGGCAGATTTTATTTTTATATACAAATGAATTGTCCAATCACTTGCTGCCCCTGAAATGGAAGACTTTTTTTTTTTAATTAATAAAAATCCAAAACTGCAGATAAAATTTAGTTACATCAAGTTTGTGTCTACAGCTGATTTTGCATTTTATTCCATCCACCGAACTGAAAAAGTTTGAAGAATCGTTCTGAAACATTCCATATACGATTAATTGTCATTTTAACCGAGCTCCAATAGGTGGATAAACAATAAAATCTTCTGCAGATGGAACAATCAGTTTTTAATTTTTTAGGGCAGTTAAAAATTAAAAAAAAAATGTTCTCTTATCCAGGCGACCTACATTACTGGTTCTTTTAATGTTAGGTCGCTGCCAGCCGAAAATAGATGGTAGTCTGTTCATCTCTGTGCAAATTTAAGAATATAAATATAATTAATGAATTTTGGTCTGTATCGAAGTTTATAAAGCGTTGCCAGCTGAACGAGGATTGCTAACGCTCCTGAATAAAAGGTTTCAAAACTACTGAGTGCTCTTGGGCTTGAAGATTTTATTTCTGAAAGATAAAGTATTTGGGGTGGTTGTCTGTCCGTCCGCACTTTTCTGTGGCGATCAACAAAGCTACGGGAGGCTAAAGGACTGTAAACTGGTTTGTTGATCATCCACCCTCCAATCATCAAACATACCAAATTGCATTATAAGAAGTTTTTTTTTGAGGCGTCAGTTTAGCTCATTATTGTATAGTTGTGCATCTGGCAACGTTAAAAGAGGCCAAAATACTTACTCTCAATATAAAACAATAAAATGTCTGTTGTTAGAACAATATTTTATTTTGTATAGAACTGTGTTTAAAAGAAAAAGGGAAATGCGCCATTAAAGTTTCTTATCATTAGAAAACTGGTCAGCTGGTTCTTGAAGTCATAATCAAGGCCTAACCAAATAGATCTATCTTTTTGGTCTAGTGTATCAACTATGTCATGAGCCGCGGCCCATGGATCGGTTTTACCACGGGCAATGGAAGCTAATGTGAATATCAACCCACTGGACCAAATTAGAAATAGCATTGAAAGAACCTATTGATTATGGCAAAATTTGAAACTTAAAAAAGAGTTAAATCCATCGCTTGAGGTTCATCCAGTGTATGCAGATTTGGTATGTTTGATGAAGATTGGAGGGTGGATGATCGTCGTTACCATTTGACTTCGCCTGATGTCTCATTTTTAAGAGTCTGGGAGATGGAGCAGAAAAGTGAGGCCAGAAGACGATTATGTTCATGTGGACGGACAGACAAAACGAAAAACATGTGATGCTTTAAAATGAAAACTAAAACTCATTTGAGAAATAGATAATATGTGACCGAAATTTTCGTAGAAGTTGAGAGTGATAAATTTTAGTATGCATTAGAATTTACAATGTTTTGAAATTGTAAAGACATAATGGCATAAAACAACTCTGAAATTTTTATAGGGGAGGAAGATGTTTGGGTTTTCTTTTTAAATTAGTTTGCAGTTATATAAGTTTCCTCGTTTTATAGGTTATGTATACTGGGTATTTTTGATAACTTTACAGAATAGTGTTCTTTGCAGTCAAAAATAAATAAATCTAATAAATATGTTTGATGATTGGAGGGTGGATGATCAACATTGCAGTCCTCTAGCCTCAGCAGTTTGTAAGATCTGAGGGCGGACCGAAAAGTGAGGCCAGAATAAAGTGCGGACGGACAGACAATATATATATATAACAGTGCTCTTATCAGAAAAACAAAACCGCTCTGAAATATATACCGGAATTTTCGTAGAGGTGTTGTGTGTGTGTTTGTGTGTGAAAGGGAAGTATTTTGAATCGCCGAAAATATGGAGCGTAAAGTGACAACCTGAAATTTTATTGGGGAGAAAGATGATCTCTCCTGATTAAATGATTTCACTCGGTTTCCTCGTTTTCAGGTGGCGACGCTTAGTCATTTACTTAGAAGTCTGATAAGGCGAAAATAAATAAATAAATAAGGTTGATGGGACACTGCGTTAGCAGGTTTCCAGTGCTTTCCGTGGAAGTAGAGTGTGTCTTTGAAATTTATATTTGTGTGTGTATGTATATAATGTATATATATATATATATATATATATATATATATATATATATATATATATATATATATATATATATATATATATATATATATATATATATATATGCATCTTATAAATATAATTTATATGACAGAATCATATATATATATATTTTAATATATATTTTTGTGCATCAAGGTCGCTTGAGTTTAAAAAAAGAGAGTCAATGGAGTAACCTTTTTAAATGGTTAATTTTTGTTTATCAAGGTCGCTTGGTAGAAAAAATGATTGGAATATCAAAAATTGTAATTTTTTTTTTGTGTATTAAGTTCGCTCAGGTACCAAAAAAAACAAATATATGGAGTACAGTAACCTTTTTAAATGGTAATTTCTTGTGTATTAAGGTCGTGAAAGTATATAAAAAAAAATACCTACCGTGAAATGCTGCCGTGGGCGATAGCCAAAACACAGCTATGTGATGAAAGCGAATGAAAAAAAAGCGCCTCTCAGAAAAAGTGACCGCAGGTATCCCAAATCTCTTCGGCCATCTTCAAATAAATGGGGTAACGCGTAATTTTATCTTCTTTTTATCGCCATCAATGAAGTGCCGTTGTTGGCAGCTGATAAACGGTGCTTAAAAAAAAACTCTGGTTGGGGTTTGTTTTTTGGGTTTTCTGTTTTTGGACCTCAACTTGGAACGGGGCACTTGATTATTATTATTATTATTATTATGAAGGGTGTAGACCCTCTTTTAAACAGGTCTTATTAAAAAGGATGGCTGTATTATGCGAATTTATCTTATATAGTGTCTTTTCTATCTTCCTTATGATTCGCTTTTCAGGCTCAGCGATGTTAGTCAGTAACTGGCCGATATTCATGTTGGAAAAGGATAGTGTGCAGAATATGGGAAGTCTTTTATTAAAATATCCAATCAGAAATCGTTCGTCTGGGTTCAGGTTCTATTCTAGGTACCGTCGACATGTTTCGACCGGCTCGTTGGTCATCCTCTGGACGTGGTTGCAGGTCTGAAGAAACGAGGTTGTTGTTGTATTGTATTAAGCCAACTCTTGTGTTGGCACGGGCCTTTCCCTTGTTTGGCCCGTAGGTGATCTAAAAAGATTCTTTAAGCTTTTTTTTTTTTTTTTTTTTTTTTTTTTTTTTTTTTTTAAATTATTTTTTTTTTTTTTTTTTTTTGAGATTGAAATATTTTTAGTTGTAGAGAAAGGAATGGATGGAGGAAGGATGATGGTGGAAGTTAGGGGCCATCATGGTTTGTTTGTAGTGGTAGTGGTAGTATGAAAGTACATATTAAGTGAGTTGGGGGCCAGTGCCGCTTTGAGAGAATTCCTTATAAGGAACACACTTAACATTACATTACTTAACTCAGCCAGAAAGTAGAAAGTGAGAAGTTTGAGTATTCTCATTGCTTTGTTCTATCTTGGTGGCGGTAAGTTTACTAGCAGCTGGGCATGTGTGTCGATGTCCTCGACTATTGCCTTTGCAAAAATGGAAATATTTAGTTGTAGTTTTTTTTTTTTTTTTTTTGAGATTGGAAATATTTTTAGTTGTAGAGAAAGGAATGGATGGAGGAAGGATGATGGTGGTAGTTATAGAGGGCCATCATGGTTTGTTTGTAGTGGTAGTATGAAAGTACGTGTTAAGTGAGTTGGGGGCCTGTGCCGCTCTGAGAGAAATTCCTCATAAGGAACACACTTTGCATTACATTACTTAATTCAGCTAGATAGTAGAAAGTGAGAAGTTTGAGAATTCTCATTGCTTTGTTCTATCTTGGTGGCGGTAAGTTTACTAGCAGCTGGGCATGTGTGTCGATGTCCTCGACTATTGCCTTTGCAAGTGTTGCTGCTATTTTAGCTGCGTCTGGTGAGTTTACATCAGCTTGTACTTCGCCTCTGAGCAGTGCTGTCTCTCTGCATTCTAGCAGGTAGTGTAGGAGAGGCTGCTGTGTTTCTTCCTCACAGTGCTCACATGGCCTGACACTGGGGTTAACAATTTCCCAGCAGGCTTTGTACCCTAGCCTGAGTCTGTGAATGCATACAGCTAGTTTTCTCGGTGTGTGCCTATCTATGGGGGGAGGCACTAGGTCGGTTGCCCATTTGTACCATCTGGCAGTCGGGGAGTGATCTGTCCATGCCCGTAGGTCTTCCAGCATGTTTGCTTTCATGAGCGGTTTTATGGCATTTTTGATCTGTTGTAGTGCAGGTTGTATGTGGATCTGCACTCTGTCAATGTACCTTGTGCTCTTGGCTAGTTCATCCGCTTTATCGTTGCCTGGAATTCCTATGTGACTCGGTATCCAGTTCATAGTGACTGGTCTTCCTCTTTCGCTGTGCTGGTAAAGCAGTGACTTGATCCCAGCCAGCAAGGCCTTGTTCTCTTTAATTCTAATTTGTTGCAAGGCCTGCATGGAGGATTTGGAGTCGGTGTGGATGATGACAGGTCCTTCCTCATTTTCCAGAGAGTACAGTAGTGCCTGTCTTATCGCTACCAATTCTGTCTGCATTGTTGAGGCACAGTTTGATGTTCTCCAGCATGCTTGGAAGTTGTTTGAATATACTGCTGCTCCAGTAGTTTTATTCTCTGGATCCACAGTGCCATCGGTGTAGTATGTTTGGGCCCCAGGATTTCAGTGTTCCTGATAGACTGTAGGCTGCTGCTCTTAGTTCCTCTCTTGAGCAGTCTTCTTTTGTTCTGGGAAGGTGTGTGTAATGGAATTTTGCATAGTCCTATTTCCAGGGTGGGATATGTTGCACATCCTGCGCTGTGTCTGGTCTCATGTTCAGCATTGCTTCTGCCATATCTAACCTCTTGATGTTTTCACTTTGGTCTTTTCCGTAGGAGTTCGGGCCCGAATCTCTGGATGTTTATTTAGTTCTCTCTTTGTTCTGGTCTTGAGATTGAGTCTCTCTCTGAGAGGAAGATTTTTGCCATTGTACTGGCATTTCTCTGTGCAATCCTATCTTCTACTTTTGGCATGTTAGTCTCAAGCCTGAGATTGCACAGTCAAGAATGTGGGTGCCCCAAGCATGAGTCTCATTGCCTTGTTCTGTATTACTTCCAGAGTTTCCTTTTGTGCCTCTGTTAGCTTTACCAGGGCGGGGGCAGCATAGAAATCAATGACCTGGTGCAGGCTATATAGTACGTTTTCTGTACATGTTCATTTTGCACCATCCTTCAAGGATGACATATATCTCATTGCTGCTGTTCTTGCTTCTGCTCTTTCCTTTAGATATTTGATTTCCCCCAGCCGGGGGGCATGTACCCTCGGGCGGAGCCTACTCATCCAAGACGAAAACCGAACATCGACTTGGATGAGTAGGCTCGCCCGAGGGTACATACCCCGGGCAGCCAATCATAATTCAGCACCGATCAAGACCCCCTATAAATACCAACCTGAGCACCTCGTTTCTTTATTGATCCACATAAAGATACGGGCTGCTCTAGGAGCAAGAGCCCGTGCTGGCACAAGGCCAGCTAAATCTAAAACAACAACAACAACCTCGTTTCTTCAGACCTTCTGCAACCACGTCCAGAGGATGACCAACGAGCCGGTCGAAACATGTCGGCGGTGCCTAGAATAGAACCTGAACCCAAACTAACGATTTCTGATTGGATATTTTAATAAAAGACTTCCCATATTCCGCACACTATCCTTTTCCAACATGAATATCGGCCAGTTACTGACTAACATCGCTGAACCTGAAAAGCGAATCATAAGGAAGATAGAAAAGACACTATTATATTATTATTATTATTATTATTATTATTATTATTATTATTATTATTATTATTATTATTATTATTCAGAAGGTGTGAACCCTATTATTATTATTATTATTATTTTTGCAATAGCAGTGCTCTGAGCTATGCCAGCCATCATATCAACTTTGTATTTTAGCTTTTATTTTTATTTCAGCAATTCAGGGTGTGAGAACTGACTTGCTGATTTGAAAGCAACGCATACATTGTAAAAGGTTAAGAACCACTGTTCTACATGAATGTTGGGCTACACAGCTCTTTCTAAAATCGATTAATTGCTGCGTATCTACCAGACCCTTTAAAATCACCCAGTAAAGCCTGTAAACCTTGGCATGTGTGAGCAGAATCGCCCCTTCCATTTAGCAGTCACCCGTAAGGGGGGGGTTAGTGCCGTCAGTGCACCTCATGCGGTGCACTGTAGGCATCACTTAAGGTTCTTTGCAGCGTCCCTTCGACCCTTAACTGCAACCGCTTTCATTCTTTGTACTGTAACTCTTTTCGTAAATCTTCCATCTTACTTTCCACCCTCTCCTAACAATTGTTTTCCTCCTGCCACACTTTTCAGACCTTTCTACTCTATATTTTTCCCTCGGCGCTGAATGACCTCATCGGTCCCAGCTTAGATTGGCCTTTGTCATAAATTCTGTACTACATTCCATTCCATTTAGCAGTTGCGCTGAAGCAGTTTTGCGTTCAGATAACCTGCCGTCTCGTTATACAGTAACTAATTTTGCATCATATTGAAACGGCTGGGGGTGTGACGTTCAATTACCACATCATTACTTTGTAAAAGTACTTTGTTATTCTTCCTAAAAATCGCTACAGATATTGTAGTCTAGAAGGAGCAAAGCTTTCCGTGGTAATTGGAACAATTTCTTTCCCCCTTATTTCACTCTTGCTGTTCTAAGTATTCTTCTACCCTGAAGTCGTTCATCTTAACAAGAGTTTTACATATTTTTTGGTTAAAAATTGAAGATATATTGTTACGTACAGGATGTGTTCTCGTACGGACTCAAGAATTTGAATTACACAAGCAAGATTACAGATAGTATTGAATAGTGTTATTTACCCACTGTTTAGTCAGAGCAACCAATCAGTGAAATAGATTTAACAAATCAGACATTTGGTATCGATGGGCGACGTTACAACGTCTTCTTAAACCTTCCCACATTTCGGCACTTTTGCATAATTAGCAGGTTGTTCTAGAATCGCTGGGGCGTAAATTCCAAGTGGCCGTGGACACTCACTTTGAACCGATCTGCAGGTGAAAGGTTAATAACAGCTCGGTCGTCTGGGAACGCGAAAGAATTTCTGAGAGCCATTAAGGAAGAGAGGAAAGGACTGAAGGGGATTCCGGCCCTGAGGTACGTCGCAGAAACTGCAGATTCTATACTACACTCTGCTGGCACTGTACTTTGTTTTCGAAGGATTGTCTGTGTAACTTATGCAAGTGTTTACGTGGCGTCGGTGCGTTATGCAACTCGTTCAGCTACGGAAGGATAGTTCATTGGGGTTGAACTCTTGCATTGTGGGTCTTTCTGAGTCACACATTAAATAATACATACAGTATATATATAATTATATATATATACTAGATAACCTTGAGATTTGAACTAGCAACCCCTCACATTAACTAAGACACTGTAGTGGCAGAATGTATAAAATAATATTTTAATATTCTTCTGGGTGGTAAGAAGGTTCTTCCAACAACTCTGAATATTTTTGTGGTCACGATACATTGCATCATCATGCAAGCATGTCATTGTTTACATTCAGGTCTTGCCACCTCCAAGTCCTGCGAGTAACACTTGATTTTGCTTTCGTCATGGTAACCTGTATATTATTCTCCTTGTATTTTAATACATTTTTTCTGTTTATCAATTTAACTTTTTTTTTCTTTTTTAGTAAGTGAGATCTCTTCTTTCTTTATTTCCTTTTAACTCCTGTTACTTCTTCCTAATGAACACCATATTGTTTGGAAGCTTCAATTTCAAGTCAATGGCCCCTGTGGTGGGCCTGTTCCGTATGAATAGGGTTCGTCTTCTGAATAATAATAATAATAATAATAATAATAATAATAATAATAATAATCTAAAAACAGAGAAGAGGCTAAGGACCCAAAAACCAACTGCTGTTCAAACGAGATAAAACAATTTAGTGATTAAAACCATCCCATTTTTTTTTTTTTTCGTTTGGGAGATAACTGGAATCCTCGATATAATGGCGTTCAGTGTAGGCTGCTGCTTGTACAAACGGATTAAAAGGCGATCAGATGTTTGCCTTAGGATAGCCGCCATTAATCCCAGATCTTCTTGATTGCCATCAGCACGTGCAATAAGTGGAGGCAGGAGGGAGTTTGCAGCATAGCCCCTCGCAAACGATCTTTAAGGTTTTAGTTAATGGCTGTATCTCACCTGGTCACTTGATGCTTGCTCTCTCTCTCTCTCTCTCTCTCTCTCTCTCTCTCTCTCTCTCTCTCTCTCTCTCTCTTGGCTCTTGTTTTTATTAGTCGTCTTCTTCTTCGTATTGCATTTCAGTCGTTTGTTTTATGTGTTGTCGAAGGTTTTCTTTTGGAGTAAAAGTATCTTTTTATTGAATGGGGTTTGTGTTAGAGAGAGAGAGAGAGAGAGAGAGAGAGAGAGTTAGTTTTGTACTTTTTATCAAAATTTTGCTTCTCAGCTTTCATTTGAAGATTATAGATTGTTGTTCGAGGTGAACTATGAGAGAGAGAGAGAGAGAGAGAGAGAGAGAGAGAGAGAGAGAGAGAGAGAGAGAGAGAGAGAGATAGTTTTGTACTGGTTATTAGAATATTGCTTCCAAATCTTTCCCCTAAAGAGTATATAGCTATTGCTTAAGTGGAACTGAAATTGGAGGCAGATATTTATATCAGTTTGCTGAAATAAATACCGTATCTTGCATTCAGTAAGTTATTATATATTTTATATATTTATTCTGAAAGAATCTGATACAGAGAGCAATAGAAAACACAGAAGAAGAAGCGAATTGTGAACTTTCAGTTGTTAGAGAAATAAGACGTGTTCTGGTGGATGGATGTGACGCTGAAGATTAGCAAGATAAGTGGTGTTGAAATTGTGTGTGTGAGAGAGAGAGAGAGAGAGAGAGATACTTTGTGGATTCCTAATCTATTGTTTTTCACTTTTGTTTAGATTTTGTTTTTTCTAGTTATTGAATTTTGAGTGTGTATGTGAAGAGAGAGACAGAGAGAGACCTTTGCTGATTTCTAATCTATTTTTTTAATTCTGTTTAGATTTTATTTTTTTATAGTTATTGATTTATGCAGTGAGATTGTTATATCTGTTCATCGGAATGCTAGTATGTCTTACATGCGTTCTGCGTGAATTTGATATTGGAACTTTGACTTTAAACAAAACGTTGATTCGTGTTAAGAGGTTCGAAAGGGTTCGATTTTTTTATAAGAGGTTCGAAATGGTTCGATTTTTTCTGGAGGTTCGAAAGGGTTCGATTTTTCTAAGAGGTTCGGAAGGGTTCGATTTTTTCTAGAGGTTCGAAAGGGTTCGATTTTTCCCAGAGGTTCGAGAGGGTTCGATTTTCTTCTAGAGGTTCGATTTTTTCTAGAGGTTCGATATTTTTAGAGGTTCGAAAGGGTTCGATTTTTTCTAGAGGTTCGAAAGAGTTCGATTTTTTCTAGAGGTCCGAAAGGGTTCGATGTTTTTCTGGAATTTGGTTCACTCGGGTAAGAATAGTTTTACTTTTTTGTTTATTTATGTATTTATTTATTTATTTATTTATTTATTTATTTATTTATTTATTTATTTATTAATCTGTTTTTCCAATAAATGATCTCTTTCTGCATTTCCCATTACCTTCTGTTACTTCTTTCGGATGACCAGCATATTCTTTGGAAGCTTGAATTTCAAATCAATGGCCCCTTTTGTAGGTTTGTTTCACATGAGTAGGGATCATCTTCTAAATAATAATAATAATAATAATAATAATAATAATAATAATAATAATAATAATAATAATAATAATAAAACTTCATCCGAATGGTTATTGTACTGTATATTGTACTGGTAGAAAACTGCAAAAAAACATTTATGGTTCATATTTTTGCATACCACTGAGAGATGATAGATTAGTGATGATTTTGACGCATGACATATCGTCCCTGGCATATAGATTGCAAGTTTAGCTAATTGATTGATCGGTGTCAGTACATTGTCTCTCTTGAGTTTTGTAAAATTTTGTTGACTTGAACCATCAACGGATGGTTTCTCGTGTGTCAATTTTTCATAAGTTGTGTTTTAACAGAGATTTTTCACATTCACAGTTGATCTCTGATCCCCTTTTACTGCTGAGAGCAACTAGATTCGCTGAACAGCAGCAACAATATGCAGTAAATGTGCTTCGCTGTCGAACTTCTCCAAAGTTCGTGGTCCTTGATTCCTCCTTACACCGTTGGACTGTGTAACAGCCTCCCTACTGAGGATGTCGTGCAATTGGAACTTCAGAAGATCAAGCGAAGATGCAATGCATTGCTACCCTAATACAATTCTCCTTGTATTTTAAAAATCTACTTACTTTTGTCTGTTTATTGGGTAATTTATTTTTTCTTTATAATAAGTGATCCATTCTTGTAATTCCCATTACATTCTGTTACTTCTTTTGAATGAACACCAAGTTCTTTGGGAGCTTGAATTTCAAGACACTTGGCCGCGTGGAGTTTTTGCCGTATAAGTAGGGTTCATCTTCTGAGTAATAATAATAATAACAATAATAATAATAATAATATGCCGCAAACCTGAGTGACTGTTCTCTCCTGTCCCTGTCTCCTGCGATCCGGTAGGCAATGACTTTCGATTCTTCTGCGTTACTAAGATGCTGGGGCGAATGAATCGGCATTCTTCGCATGACCTGAGGTCATGACTGGAAGCCTGGTATTAGTGATCTGTTCTCGAGTTGTGATTGCAGTTATCTGAGCGAATTATCTACCGCGATCATTTTCTAACCCTTTTATCTTCTTTGTGGAACTTGAATTTGTTTCAGAGTATTTTCTCCATTCAGCTGGTTTTAGTATGGCTTGAGTATGTGTGTGTGTATATATATATATATATATATATATATATATATATATATATATATATATATATATATATATATTTTTATATTTATATATATATATATATATATATATATGTATATATATATATATATATATATATATATATATATATATATATATATATTTATATATATATATATACAGAGAGAGAGAGAGAGAGAGAGAGAGAGAGAGAGAGAGATAAGTGTTGATTTAGAACCAGATATCCTGTAGTATACTAGTTATCGAATGAGAAGAATTTTATTGTATCCCTGTATGGTTCTCTCTCTCTCTCTCTCTCTCTCTCTCTCTCTCTCTCTCTCTCTCTCTCTCTCTCTCTCTCCGTCCTAAATGGGGTGGTGTCGACAGCCGTCTATATCCCTATAATACCTTTTCTCTTCACTTTCACGGCCGAACATTCTTGTTTCCTTTTTTTATATTATTTTTTTCGTGGCGCCGAGTCACGTGTCAATTTGAAATGCTTTTCAATAGTATTTCTACTTTAGTTTTTTTATTCTAGGACTTGCATACTTGTGATTTTTTTATTTGCTCCAGTTGAGAATTGCTGTGATGTCCGTAGTGAAAATTTATTGTTTGCTACCTAGTGTCTCTTGGTGGCAATTACAAATAGAGCTGTTAGTGGCAAAAAATTCTCTCTCTCTCTCTCTCTCTCTCTCTCTCTCTCTCTCTCTCTCTCTCTCTCTCTCTCTCTCTCTCTCTCTCTCTCTCTCTCTCTACCTGAGCCTTAGTGATAGTGGTCAGGTGTTTGCTATTAATTGCTCAGGTGGTCTCATATATTTTTTTTTTTTACCTGGTTTGTCCTCGGAATTGTCAGAAGTTTTTATTTTTATTTTTATTTAAATGTGGAATGGTGGTGTCCCTATTGATTTTTATTCCTAAATGAGACCAAATATGTGCATTAAAGATTTTTTTAAATTTTTATTTTAATGTGGAATGGTTTCCCCCATAATCTTCTTTAAATGAGAGTTAATATGTATTTTGAAAATTTCTTTATTTTATTTTCTATGTAATGTCGAATGGTGTGTCCGTAAATAAAACCTAATATGTATTTTGAAAGATTTTTTTTATTTTGTCCCTTATTTATTCCTTATATACGACTTAATATGTATTTCGTAAGTTTTTTTTATTTTCTTTGTAATGGCGAATGATGTGTCCTCGTTGTTTTAATTCCTTACTTAAGACCAAATATTTTGAAAGTTGCTCCCAAATGGTATATGTTACAATGATCATCCTTTATATAAACCAAATACTTATTTTTAGAATTTTTTTACATAATGTATATGTTACAATGATCATTCTTTATATAAATCAAATATTTATTTTGAGAATTTCTCCCAAATGGTATGTGTTACTATGATCATCCTTTATCTAAACCAAATATTTATTTTGAAAATCTCTTACAAAAAGTGTATGTCACAGTGATCACTGGCGTTGGGGGACCTCTAAGTGATCTCCGGTTGCAACTTGGCCCTCTGCCAAATTGTAATGTAGGACCATCCTGGTTGTCCTCATAAAATGTAATCAATAGATATAGCAGTCAAATATACAGTACTTTCATCCAACCTCTTCTGTTCAGTTCAACAGAAGATAAACCCATTTCATATGGAACAACCCCACCACAGGGACCATTGACTTGAAATTCAAGCTTCCAAAGAATATGGTATTCCAAAGAATATTAGGAAGAAGTAAGAGGAGGTAAAGGGAAATACAGAAAGAAGAGACCTTTCTTATTAAAATAGAAAGATGAATTAATAATTAGTTATTATTATTGTTCAGAAGATGAAGCCCTTTCATATGGAACAAGCCCACCACAGGGGCCATTGACTTGAAATTCAAGCTTCCCCAGAATATGGTGTTCATTAGGAAGAAGTAAGAAAAGGTTAAGGGAAATACAGAAAGAAGAGATCTCTCGTTGAAAAGGAAAAAATAAGTCAGTGAAGAGATGAACATGTATTAAAATGCAAGGAGGATAGTATTAAGGTAGTAATGTATTGAACTATTGATTTTTTTATGAGGCTGTGAGGTTTTCTCCCAATATCACATGTAGATCCCTGTACACTATCTCATTTGTTCTCTCAATCTTGGCAGTGTCGAAAGCTGCTGAATGGTGGAAAGTGTCCCTGTGAATGGCTTTTAGCCTGAATTTCAAATTCGTTCATTCATTTTTATATCCTAAAAGGTATGGATACGATTTCATAGGGCTAAAACTGAAGGTACTTGTGTTTTGTGAATAATAGAGTCATGAATCCAGATGCCAGGGAATATTAAGTCTGTCAGTCAGTCAGTAGTGTATTTCGAAACCTTTCAGTTGAGATGAATATATATGTGTATATATATACATATATACACATAAATACATATATATACACATGTAATTGTAATAACCACGATGCCCTTGGTTCAAAGGCTTTGTAGTGACAAGCGTATCGAAAAGTGTGAAGAATTCCAGAAGTTAAGAGGGAATAGTGTTATTACAATTACATACGTATGTGATATAATGTGACCAGTAGATTCTATATATATACAGTATATGTGTATATATATATATATATATATATATATATATATATATATATATATATATATATATATATATATATATATTTATATATAATTCAGTCGTTTGGGAAATTGAGTTTTAACAGTTTTGTGCTTTCAAATTAAAATGGTATTGGCATGATTTTGCTGGGCAAACACCTTCCCATAGAAGTGAAAGTCTCTCTCTCTCTCTCTCTCTCTCTCTCTCTCTCTCTCTCTCTCTCTCTCTCTCTCTCTCTCTCTGGGGGAAAGTGAATATCAAGAGACAAAGTAACCTTCACCTCTTCATACTTTACGAGTGCCTGATGTGGAGGAATTTATTTGCAGATTAGGAAGTTGATTAAAATCTGATTGAGAGCAACAGTGGGAATTTTCCATATTGGTGTCACTGTAGGGACTGCTGTTGCTCTGTTGCTGTAAAATCTACAGCAATAGAGACTGAATCATCTACAGTGTAGATGGTACAGTCTGGGATCTATAAAGAATAAAGCCAATTATATATTTTTAACAGTAGGTACTGATGTATGAATGTATACTTTTGTGTATTCATGTATGAAACGTTTGGGTGTATATTAGGAGTTAAATAAGCACTAAGTTAAAGTACTGTATATCAAGGCCTGTCATTACCGTTTTCCCCGTTTGAAGTTTATTGAGCAGACGTAGCAGCTTTGAATATGTAAAAGATATTTGTTTTTATATATCAAGTCATTAATGTTTTTGGCAGAGGTCCCGACGTGTCGGTTGAAAGGGTTAGATTGAAGTCATTCTTTGTCTTAGTAGAATCCGGTTATCAAGGAAGAGAGGGGGTCATAAAACCGGTAATTTTTTTTGTGGGGGGTGTTGGGAGTTGGGGTGGGCCAATAAAACTGGATTGTAATCGAAAGACTGAACAAAGACTGGATTTCAGTTTGAAGAAGTGAGGGATTAACGTGTGACCTTAATAAAAGGTAGGAATACAGTTTCTTAACAGTTATTTAACTTCGCCCCGAGAGCGTTCCCACGAGTGGGGTTTCGGGTGGACTCTGACATCTTTTCTGTAGGGGTTAGTGCCGTCAGTGCACTTCGTTGGGGCCACTGTAGGCATTGTTTAAGGTTCTTTACAGCGTGCCTAAGCCCCTAGCTGCAACCTCTTTCGTTCCTTTTACTGTACTTCCTTTCATATCCTTTCTTCCATCATACTTTTCCTCAACCCTCTCCTGATAATTGATTCATGGTGCAACTGCCAGGTTTTCCTCCTGTTACACCTTTTAAACTTTTACTGTCAATATCCTGTTTCAGCGCTGAGTGACCTCATTGGTCCCAGTGCTTGGTCTTTGGCCTGAATTCTATATTCAATTCAGTTCAGTTCAGCTCTGACATCTTACTGTAATATAATATATAATAACATGTAATAAACTGCAAATTTATATTGCTCGTGTTTGCGAGTTCTTTCGTTATCGTAATATATATACTTGATGTCGACCAGCGTCAATCATTTCCAGTTCAGGGACTCCTCAATATTCGTAGTATGGTTCGTTGGCATTCTCTCTCTCTCTCTCTCTCTCTCTAATATTCAGTGGCTGATTACTGATGGACATCAGTAGAATTTGACGATTTTTGCCTTGGAAATGACTCTCTCTCTCTCTCGTTCTTGATAATATTCAGTGGCTGATTACTTTCGATGGACATCAGTAGAATTTGGACGATTTTTTGCCTTGGAAATGACCCCCTCTCTCTCTCTCTCTCTCTCTCTCTCTCTCTCTCTCTCTCTCTCTCTCTCTCAATTTGTCAATTTGTCGACGTGGAAATGATCTCATGTCCTTCGAACCATTAAACGAAGGTAAAATAAAAAAAAAAGAATAAACAATTAAGTAAAGAATAACTAAATGGATAAAGAATGAATATAGATAAATAAAGAATAAAGAAATAAATGAATTTCCCCCAATGTCCGAAGGAGTATTATTATATCATCTCTAAACAATCAATTTTTCCTTACGGGCTAGTAAAAATAGCGTTTAGAATTAGTAGAGGATCTATATTGAACTAGCTGACCAACCCGGCGCTGCCCGGGGAAAATCTGATGACATCCGATAAACCTCAGTTAAGATAGTTGCTTCCATTAACCAGCATTTTGACATTTTATATTTCACCCTTTCTCACCCCCCATTCCTGTCGGGGCTGAACTTGGACTTTAAGGTGAGTTCAAGACATCAGGTCATGATCGTAAGGACGTTATGTACCATGTGGAACCCTAGAGTCCAGGTTCACTCATTCTCTGCAGTGCAGTACTACCTAAATACTATTCCCTTGCATTTTAATATACTGTATTTATATATTTTAATTTATTAATTTATTTTTTCTGTTTAATAAGTGAGGTCTCTTTCTGTTTTTCACTTTATATATATGTATATATATATGTACAGTATATATATATCTTTTGATGCTCTGTATTTTATTCCTCCGTCGGTTTTAGGGCCAAGATGTGTGTACTTGATCTGGGCAGTATATATATATATCTTTTGTAAATGAAGTGGGTTTTTGTTCTCCGTCTGTCTTAGGGTCTGTCTAACTCTACTTTCTCTCGTTTGTTTGCAAATGTTGATGGGCTTTTGTTCAGATGTAAATGTATGATGTATTCTCTCTCTCTCTCTCTCTCTCTCTCTCTCTCTCTCTCTCTCTCTCTCTCTCTCTCTGTTTTGTTTACAAATGTTGATGGGTGTTTTGCTTTGATTTTATATATATATATATATATATATATTTGTTTACAAACAGTGATGGTATATTTTGTATATATGATTATATATATATATATATATATATATATATATATATATATATATATATATATATATATATATATATATATATCTGTTAATGCATGGTATATAAAACTCCCCGTTCAAGGCTGCCAACCTTTTGCTACCCCCTTTTATTTTTTTATCACTATTTTTATTTTGTTTCTCCCCTTCCCTTCTCCCCTCCCCATCTCCGGCACCGAAGGAAAAGCCCAGGAAGCATTTCCCCCCTCATACGGCAACAGTCAAATTCGCGTAAAAACCCTGTGGTGCCGAGGCTAGTGGCCATTCCGTACCGAATTTATTAGATCTTTAAGTCCTTGATGCCCGGTTCGGGACTTGCTTTTATGGGACTCCAAGGTGCCCTGTGGTATGTGGTACGTCGCTCGGGGGATGGCGATATTGGCTCGTCATTTCGGGGGGTTTCAAGCCCCTCAAACTGCAGTTTGGAGAGAGAGAAAGAGAGAGAGAGACTATATCTTACTGACCTCATAGAAATCATCTGATGATGCATTTTATGTAATCTAGCGTTTGTTAATTACGATTGCATCGCCCGTAGACAAACCTAGACGTTCTCTCTCTCTCTCTCTCTCTCTCTCTCTCTCTCTCTCTCTCTCTCTCTCTCTCTCTCTCTCTCTCTCTCTCTGGAAGTCTTGGGCAGTTAGGATTACACGTTGTGTTTTAACGATCCTTCGCATCGGCCCTGAATTTCTTTAAATATACACGACTAAAAGGATATGGTTTTCCTTCAGTTCCTGGTAGCCCACTGTGATAAATTATTGACAGATCTGAAGAGTTTCCTTAATTTAACTGTAACCGTGCCTGTTTTTTTATTATAATCTTTTAATATTTTCTAATGAAAGTAAACGTACAAAACTGTTTTTTTTTATTATTAATTTATGTTGCTGGGATATAATCTTTTACAGGATGATACTAATAAACATACAAAACTTTTTTAAGATTAATTTAAGAAATATTTATTTTCATATTTTTTTTTACTTAATAATTCGAGAACTGTCATTCGCCCCAGAAAACTAACGCTTATGAAAAAGGTGTCTTAAAAACCAAAAGTATTAGCCAGATATCTTTTACATTATAGGCTTAAGGAAATTGGAGTTGATTATGATTGAAGATTCGTCTCGATTTTCGTGTCTCGACCCAATCAATCAGTCTGATGTCAGTGGTTCTTTCAATGGATGCACCCTTTCAAATCAGCAGTCATACCCCTTGAATTGCTGAAATAAAAAGAAAAAGCTAAAATACAAAGTTGATATGGTGTGTAATAATAAAAAAATAATTTTTTTAATGTTCATTCACAAAGGTTTATCTATAGCAAAGCACTGCTGTGGCAATAATAATAATAATAATACTACAATAAAATAATCTAATAATAATAATAATAATAAATTTTGTTTTATTTAATTTTTATTTTTTTGCATAAAAAATAACATGTATATTAAATACATTTTGAATTATTCGGAGGCATTCTGTAAGAACCGGGTATGAATTTTGAGTAGGTGCGATAAGAACCACTGTTTTAATATACTTAATCAGTGGGTATGGTAAAATTCATTTACAAATTATAATAAATTCTGTCTTTTAGGCTGTGGCGGAGAGTTGTATAAGAATGAGCGTATGAAACTTGTGGCGATACTAATGGCTTATTTTATATTCTGAGAGAGAGAGAGAGAGAAATTAGTTTAGTAGATAAGGCACGCAAAGGGACGTAAAACACCTTTTACGATTTATCTGTGATCATTGGCATCTCGTCGACTGCAGTAAAATACTTCTCAGCCAATACACTGTGGGCTTGTCGAAATCACGGGAGGTGTTTAATTGATTTACTCTCTCTCTCTCTCTCTCTCTCTCTCTCTCTCTCTCTCTCCGCTGGTCTTTGCTCGCGTCTGTGACTCTTGCAAGAAACAGAATCGAAATAGATTTAGTGTGTCCTTTTTTTCAAGGGCGGGACCGTCTTAAAAAAAAAAAAAAAACCGTTAAACTTGACCCGTATTAGCGAGTTTCAGCTAGGAGACATCTCGCCTCGTTTATTTCGAGAAAGCAGAAGAGAAGAAGAAGAAGAAGAAAAAGAAGGGGGAGGAGGAGGAACCGCCTTCCTCAGAAGAAGAAGACGACGACGTAGGAGGAGGAGGAGGACGAGGAGGACGACGACGACGACGACGAGGAGACGAAGAAGAAGAAGAAGGAAAGGGAAGAATGAGGAGGAGGAGGACGAGAAGGAGCAGCCTTCCTCAGGCATGCTTTGCAGAAGTTATGCAGTTACTGCCACACCAGAAGCCATTAGTTTTCTGTAAAAGAAAACTACTGATGTGATGGTTTTGTCTGTCCGTCCGCACAGATCTTTAAAAGCTACCGAGGCTGGAGGGCTGCAAATTGGTATGTTGATCATCCACCCTCCAATCATCAAACGTACCAGATTGCAGCCCTCTAGCCTCAGTAGTTTTTATTTTAGTTAAGGTTAAAGTTAGCCATGATCGTGCCTGGCACCGCTGTCTGCCAACAACACAAACCACCACCGTGCTCGTGGCAGAAAAGTTTCATGGGCTGCTGGTTAAGAGTTTCATGGGCATTATACGCTGTTAGGAAAACATACAGCATTATACGCTGCAGAAAAAATTCTTCGGCGCGTTTTTACTTGTTTTTCAAGGGCGAGACTGTTAAAAAAAAAAAAAAAAAGTTAGACTTGACCCTTATTAGCGAGTTTACATCTTGCCTTGTTTATTTCGAGAAAGAAGAAGAAGAAAAAGAAGAACGCCTTCCCCAGGCATGCTTTGTAATTTTTTTTTTAATTACTGCTACACCAAAAGCTCTTATTTTATTTTGCGTGATATTAGACTCTCTTCAGTGTAGACATTCGACAGAGCCAGCTGCTGCTGATGTGATGTTCCCCACCTGTGTTGAGAACCGGTTTTGGGACTCGTTTCAAAATGGTCGGTTAATTTCCTTTTGATTCTTGTGGTGTGATATGTAAAGTTGATTACATATGTGTGTGTGTACGTTTAAATAAGTCTTAGCGTTTGTTTTTTATTCATATAATGTCTCCTGTTTACGTGCATACATTCTGCCCTAGAATGGAAAACTGCAGTATCTGCAGAATTTTCGAAATTGAGATATGCCACCTATTGGGCTTGTGAAACACAAATACACATGTTACTGCAGTTTCAGAATGATTCTTCAATGTTTTCCACGAGCATTTAGGGGTCCCATTTGTAATATCTGCAAAAGCAGTAGCAAGGGAAGGGAAAACTGCAGTATCTACCATTTTTTTCAGTTTTGTATTTTTGCAGATACTGCAGTCTTCCAATTTAGAGCAACTCGCGCATCTATAGTCTTTGAATTTACAGCATGTGTGTTCATAAAACAAATGTATACCCATACCATGACCTCTTACTTTGTAAAATTGTTGTTGTGTAGACATCTTCCTGTAGGTTTAAAATGAAAAAATTAAAACACTATTTTTTTTTTACCCTGTTAGGTAACTAGTTTAGCTTAAACCAAAATCAGTTAGTGAAATTAGCACAAAGGATGAATTTACACACAGAGTTGAAATTGGTCAGTTTTTTTGTTTTCTGCAAAAGAAAACTGTTGTGCCGGCTTTGTCTCTCCGTCCGCACTTTATTCTGTCCTTCCGCACTTGTTTTTGTCTGCCCTCAGGTCCCTTGAGGCAGATGGTGCAAATTGGTATGGATCATCCACCCTCCAGTCATCAAACATACCAAAATGCAGCCAGCCTCAAAGTTTTTATTTCTAGATAAGGTTTTCGGTTGTGGCAACAATATGAGGATACGCCACCATAGGGCCGTGGTTACAGTTTCGGGGTCGTGGCGCATACAGTATTATACGAAACCGAAAGATAGATCTGCGCTGAATACGCTGTAGCGGTTGTACAGAAAACTTTGCGCCGAATCTTAGACGAAAAAAAACAATTTCTTCCCGTTAGGTAACTAGTTTGGTTTAAACTAAAACCAGTCAGTGAGATTAGCATAAAGGATGAACTGTATTCTCGATTTACTGGTAAAAATGAAATCAGTCGGATATCATTAGTCCAGGTGAATTTTTCCCACCTGCGGGGACCAAAGCATTAGTCATAGAAGAAGTGAGTACCTCGTTATGCAACTTTCACATAAACGGCTCTTTTGGGACTAAGTACAGCTCCGATATGCCCGTCGTGCCAATTCTGCCGTAGTTGAATAACATTCGAATGTGGGAAAATAAAAATAAAAAAATGCATTGCGCCAATCGAGGTGGGATTGTCTTAACGGCCGATTGTCTGGGACAAGAAGATGGGATTGTTAGTTCTCACCCCTTGGCAGTAACCGTAAAATAGTTGGCTACCCTTTTGATTTCATTTTATTTTTTCGCTTTTGTATTTTTGTTGGTCCAGGGAGGCAAAACATAGCCACATGGTGGAGAGAGAGAGAGAGAGAGAGAGAGAGAGAGAGAGAGAGAGAGAGAGAGAGAGAGAGGTAACTAGTTTATGACAGGCTGACAGATTTAATTTTTGTCGATTTGCTGTTTCTTCAAGAATTGGGTTCCCTCGCATTATTATGATGATGATGATGATGATGATGATGATGATGATGATTGATTGATTATTATTATTATTATTATTATTATTATTATTATTATTATTATTATTATTATTATTATTATTAATTATTATTATTATTATTCAGATGAACCCTATTCATATGGAACAAGCCCACCAAAGGGGCAATTGACTTGAAATTCAAGCCAAAAGATTATTATTATTATTATTATTATTATTATTATTATTATTATTATTATTATTATTATTATATTTCAGAAGATGAACCCTATTCATATGGAACAAGCCCACCAAAGGGGCAATTGACTTGAAATTCAAGCTTCCAAGAGTTTATTATTATTATTATTATTATTATTATTATTATTATTATTATTATTATTATTATTATTATTATTCAGAAGATGAGAAGAAACCTCCAAAGAATATGGTGCTCATTAGGAAGGAAGAGGAGGTAAAGGGAAATATGTGATGGTATTTAGACCAAGGCTCAGTGATTCTACTTTAAAAATAATAAATAGTTTTCAACAATAATCAGGTTCTCTTTGGGAAAAGGACAGCTTCAAATGATAAATAATACTGATATGTAAATAAATCATTTGTATTAGAAGCAACATTAATTTTGAGTTGATATTTTTTCCATTTAATAATTTTAATTTAGCTGACTTTTTGTGAACATAAAATTTAGATTATGTATTATATATATATATATATATATATATATATATATATATATAATATATATATATATATATATATGTGTAATATATATATGTATGTGTGCATTGTATTATATGTATTTGTAAAATGTACCAGATTCTGTATATAGACATATGTAAAATATGTATAAATCTATTTGTGTATATATAATATATATGTTTGTGTGTGTGTATGTATGTATGCCCGGACGCGCTTTGCAGCTCAGTGGCAGAACACAGAAAAAAAACGGCACAGCAATAGAACCTGTATTTAAGGCCACATTCAAGTTAATTTTCATGAGAAAATTAAGCGCTTAAGACTTAGCATCATTTGATGTTCTTCGACTTCCTGAAGCTTTTATTGCTGTTCCGACTGGCGATTTTTGCGAATTTTGTGTCACCGGAGCCGAGAAGAGGAATTGTTGTTCAGTATTCCTCACCTTACGTAAACCGTTGCTTATTTTGAGCGGGATTCCTTCCTAATGGTACCCTGTTACCCGTGGCCACTTTGCCAAAAATCGTCAATGGTCGTATAGCAGGTCTTTCAATAAATGAATGCTCCTCTCTCTCTGAGAGTTCAATGCCATTTACAAGGCGGTTGATGTTTCTTTATTGAAATATATATATATAATCATATATATCGATCAGATATGATAAGAAATATGATATAGAAAGTTTAATTATTTTCGTCTGCATTATTATCAACATCATCGTCATTGTTCAAGACCGAGTGAAGAATTAAAAGCTGATTTATTAGGAGTTTTGATGTTTCTTTAGAAAACTCATCTCTCCGATCAGAGGCTGATGAGAAATTTGATTGAAAGTTTTACGCTTATTTTTGAATTATCAACATCAAGTTGTTTTATAAATGAAACCTGAATTAGGAGTTTTCAAACGCTGACTCTCCTAGACTGAAAAAATTGATTGACAACAATGCTTTTTTGAATGTGAGAAATGTTTTTATAAAATATCTTCTACGGACTGCAAACGCTGAGAGCATTATTTTACTAAAAATTCTTGTCAGACTGCTTTGTGCCAGAGAAATATTTTACTAAAAATTCTTCTCAGACTGCTTTGTGTGAGAGCATTATTTTACTAAAAATTCTTCTCAGGTTGCTTTGTGTGAGGGCATTATTTTACTAAAAATTGTTCTCAGACTGCTTTGTGTGAGAGCAATGTTTTACTAGAAATTCTCCAGACTGCTTTGAAAGAGAGCAATATTTTACTTAAAAATCTCTCAGACTGCTTTGTGTGAGAGCAATATTTTACTAAAAATTGTTCTGGAGAAAAGCCAGTTTGAACCCCAAATTTTAATAGTTTTTCAGTTTGGAGAATATTATCTTCATTGTCCATGAAAGTCTAGAACTGCCATAATGAAAAAGTTACTCCTTACTACTTTAGAATGTATAAATGAACCTTCCCCATAGGTGAGTTCGATGGCAAGCAGCCAGTCAGTCAGGAGTAAGATGGAAAGATAATGGCACAACCGTTTTATTATTTTTTTTTTTTTTTTAGCCAGTTGATTTGTATGTCACACCTGACAGTGACATAAACAGCCACATAAACGCGTCAGAAGCACATAGGAGTGTGTGTGTATAAATAACCTCAGGTACCCAGGTTATCTACCAAGACTTCTGGGAAAGGTTTTGTCGTCCAAAGCACCAACAGTGTGAGCTGAGAAATCAAAATTCAGATATTGTTAATCTGCTAATCTAAAGCAAAGAGCTGTGGAATCAAAATTCAGAGACTGCAAATCTACAAAGACCCCCTGCAAAGGTTTTTGTCGTCCAAAGCACCGACAGTAGGAGCTGTGAAATCAAAATTCAGATATTGCTAATCTACCAAGACCTCTTGAAAAGGTTTGTCTTCCAAAGCACCGACAGTAGGAGCTGTGGAATCAAAATTCAGAGATTGCTAATCTACCAAACCTTTGGAAAAGGTGTGTTGTTCAAAGCACCGACAGTATGAAATGTGAAATCAAAATTCAGAGATTGCTGATAGCCAGAGCCTTGTCTGTTGTAATGCAGAAGTTTTTCCACCAGTGTTAAATCTTCAGATCTTGATAGGAGGAACCAGAATTGATTCTATTATTGTAGAAATAATTAATTTTTTTTATACGCTGATCGTAATGATTGTAATTGCTGTCTACATTTGCAAGCTGTAAAATACGGATCATATGAAAGTAACTCTGATTGCAGTAACATTAATGGAAAGGGGTATTAGACGTTAAAAAAATATTAATTTTCTTCAGACACTGATCGTTTTGAATGCATTCATTGTAAATATTTGTAAGCTGTAAAAAATACGGATCATATTTTCGTCATTCGTATCTTAGTATATCAGCGTCCTGTGTTTTCCAATTTGTCAGATTTGGTTAAAACTATTTTATCTTCACAGATGAACATCAGTTATTCCCAATTATCCACCAGCGTTCACTCTTTGTTTACCCGCTGTCACTCTCCCATGTTTTGGGTACAGGATTTCCGGTGTCTCCGGCAGATCCTTGATGCAGGATTCCGAAGGCGTCTCCTGTTGGGTGTTTTTGCGGGCTACAGAGTCACCAGTCTACGCAAAAGGATTATCAGAGGCTTAAGTCGGGCATTGTTGGCAGAAGGGAAGATCTTAAGAACGCTTTTGTGCACACACACACACACACACACACACACACACACACACACACACACACACACACACACACGTTCATTCGCTGACCTGTTCAGAGATTCCTGGTTTTGACCCATGAAAAATTTTGGCTGAGGCAATGCGTTACTAGTATATACCCCGTAGGGGGCGGGGGTATTGCCGTCAGTTCACCTTACGCGGCGCACTGTAGTGATTACTTAAGGTTCTTTGGAACATGCCTTCGGCCCCTAGCTGCAACCCCTTTCGTTCCTTTTACTGTACCTCCTTTCTTATTCTTTTATTTCATCTTACTTTCCAACCCTCTCCTAACACTGATTCATTGTGCAACTGCTTTGAGGTTTTCCTCCTGTTACACCTTTCAAACCTTTTTACTCTCAGTTTCCGTTTCAGCGTTGAATGATCTCATAGGTCCCAGTGCTGGGCCTTTGGCCTAAATTCTACATTCAGTGCAATTCAATTACCAGTATTAAGGAAATTGGTAAACTTGTGTTATTCCGAAGAACATTCTGTGAAATGTGCTGCATTAGGAAAATGGGTAATCTAAGGCACACTGACTTCATAAGAACATCTTGTGAAATAACATTTTGTGAAATGGCAACATTAGGTAAATTTTCTAAACTGACATCATTTCTCACCTCCGAAGAACATCTTGATATGCTGAAATTGCTGCATTAGGTAAATGGGTAGAGAATATGACGCTTTTGATACGCCATTATACCCACTGCCTTTCTACCCTGGATACAAGAGTTATTTTCAAGAGCGTAGGTCTTGGCTTGCGTACCTTACGTAAAATGGGGAAGTCCAGGTGGTGATATACAAACAAACAAACGTCAAACAAACAGACTGACAGAAAGACACAAACAAAATTCTCCTATTTATAATTCTGTAAGAGCCTTCTTCGCCAGAGAGCAATATTGCATTTACAACTTGTAGATTATTATTAAGATTGCTGATGTGCATTTAGCTAGTCTGGTAAATTCTCTTAACTTGGTTTTACCACTGAAATGAATTAGACCTTTTTCATTAAATAAGTTGTATTTCAGTTGTGTTATTGAATGGATTTTCTTTTCCAAAATTAATTTCCTACTACCCTTATTATTATTATTATTATTATTATTATTATTATTATTATTATTATTATTATTATTATTATTATTATTATTATTGTACAGTTGTATTGTCCTGCCTTATCGAAATCTATCATGAATTCTTTTGATGTGGCGCCTAAATAAATAAAAGCTTTTGGGCAGTTTCATGGACACTAATATTCTTGGTATTTTTTGCCTCTCTCTCTCTCTCTCTCTCTCTCTCTCTCTCTCTCTCTCTCTTCTCTCTCTCTCTCTCTCTCCACAAACAGATAACAGTTTTGCAAAATTTTTTGCTTAAAAATAGCCATATACTCCGTAACAAATAACGATATTGTAAGCATTCAGATAAGTACCCAGTACGAGAGAGAGAGAGAGAGAGAGAGAGAGAGAGAGAGAGAGAGAGAGAGAGAGAGAGAGAGAGAGATTCTAAAAACAACGGCATTACAATTTTTTTTTTTTGCATACAAATGGCTATTTCATTAACAGATAACGACATTGCAAGCATTCAAATACGTAGCCAGTTAGAGAGAGAGAGAGAGAGAGAGAGAGAGAGAGAGAGAGAGAGAGAGAGAGAGAGAGAGATATTCGCATTACAATTTTTATTTTTTGCATACAAATAACTATTCCAGTAAAAAATACCGATATTGCAAGCATTCAAATACGTAGCCAGTTTGAGAGAGAGAGAGAGAGAGAGAGAGAGAGAGAGAGAGAGAGAGAGAGAGAGAGAATTACCTAGGCATCCATTTAAATAGTCGGGCTGTTTGTTGTGGCGTACTGTTTCAAGGGCATGTAAGGAACAATTACTTAAATAGCCTTCCCCAGCATCCCGTGTTTTCTTCTTCTTCTGAAGAAGAAGCGGGTTGCAATTTACTGCGATTTGCAAGGTATTTATACTTGGGTAGGACTTTGCCATTAAACAGTGAAACGATTTACAAAGGATTAAAATAAATATATATATATATATATATATATATATATATATATATATATATATATATATATACATACATACATACATACATACATACATACATACATACATACATACATACATACATACATACACACTTTGCAATATAAAGGAGAGTTAGTATATGCCTGTTATTCGTAGCAGAAGAATGAATAGGATTTAATCCTTGTCATAACAAAGGGTATAATGGCTACTACCGTTGTATTTTATATTTTAAGAAATTTCTCAAACGAAGAAAGTTCTGACATTGCCACTAAATAGTGATACGATTTATTTATGTGTGTATATATATATATATATATATATATATATATATATATATATATATATATATATATATATATATATAAATATATATATATGTATGTATGTATGTATATATATATAGTTATATATATTATATTATATATATATATAATATAAAATTTACAGTATTTTATTTATAACACATTCTGTGCAATAAAAAGGAATGTCTTTCAAAACAGAAGAGTGACCAGGATCTAACCTGTCATAACTCAGTTTTAAGTATACCTTAGTTTAAGCAGACCACTGAGCTGATTAACAGCTCTCCTAGGGTTTTAAGTAGAATGCCTATTATTGTAATGTTAATTTTAGTATTTCAGGAATCTCTTAAAACGTGTAATCCTTGTCATAACAAATAGCTCGGTATATCAGCTCGCAGTGGAATGGCCATCACTGTAATGTTACTTTTCAGAAATCTCTCTTAAAACGTGTAAAGGTCCAAATGCCTGTCCTTGCTCAAAGATTAGCAGCACGTTCAGAGCTCCTCCTCCTCCTCCTCCTCCTCCTCCTCCTCCTCCTCCTCCTCCTCCTCCTCCTCCTCCTCCTCCTCCTCACGCCCCGAAAAGATACACCCGTACTCAGAATAAAGTACATGAGTTTACAGATCATGTTGGTGTACTTTTCTTTTGTTTTTGTCATTTTCCTCTCTCGTGTTTCCTTGCTTTTAGCTTTTGGTTTTTGACGTTCTTTTTTTTTTTTTTTTGCTTGCTTATTCTTTGTCGCTCCTTTCTGTATGTTGTAATTTTGTTTTTTTCTATTTTTTCCTTGCTTCTAGCCTTCGTTTTTTGGACATTATTTTTTTTGCTTTTTTTTATTATTCCTTTCTTTGTATTTCGAGAGCCTCTTTCATTCCCTTTTATATTTTTAGACTCTTTGGTATTCCTTTCTGTATTTTAGACTTTTTCATTCCTGTATGTATTTTAGACTTTTTCATTCCTCTGTGTATTTTAGACTGTTTGTCATTCCTTTGTGTATTTTAGACTGTGTCATTCCCTCTTGTATTTTAGACTTTTTCATTCCTCTCTGTATTTTAGACTGTCATTCCTTTCTGTATTTTAGACTGTATGTCATTCCATTCTGTAATTTAGAGCTTCTCATTCCTTTGTTTATTTTAGAGTGTTTGTCATTCCTTTCTGTATTTTAAACTCTCCTTGTCATTCCTTTGTGATCATCAGACTCTCTTTTTCTTTCTGTCCTTTGACTTCTGATTTTTTTCTGGATTTTAGTTTTTTTTAATCCTGTCTGATTTTACAGTTTTCGAAGTAATTGTCGCTTTGTCCTCGCGTCCCGACGACAGGCAGCTGATTCGGTAACATCGTGGTCTTTGTATTGCTGTACGCTATTCTTACTAATTCATTTTAGCCAGATTATTCGGTTGGAGGACTTGGGAGATGTACAATTGTTTTTGTCTTTGAGTTTCGATGACAGGCAGGTGTGTGTCTGTGTAACATATATTATATTTATATATATATATATATATATATATATATATATATATATTTTATAAATTAATTAGATATATTTATTTATTTATATATTGTTATTGTATTTAAGTATATATATATATATATATATATATATATATTTATATATATATATTTATATATTATGTATTTCCTTTAGGCTATGTACTTATATATATATATATTTATATATATATATATATATATTTATTTATATATAATATTATATATATTTATATATGTACTGTATTTCCTTTTACTTTCTGTTACTTCTGTCTAATGAAGACAATAATATTCTTTGGAATCTTGAATTACACGCCAGTGGCCCCTGTGGTGGGCTTGTTCCATATGGATAGGGTTCATCTTCTGAATGATGATGTAATAATAATAATAATAATAATCTGATATTTGAAAATAAAGTTATGATTCTAATTAGTTAAACCCAAGCAAATATTTTTCATCATTAGTGAATGAGAGGAAAGTTCTCACTCGCCTTCCCTAATGGTTATTTGTAAACAGAAAAGGGTCTTCCATCTTCCGGCCAGCCTCTCTCTCTCTCTCTCTCTCTCTCTCTCTCTCTCTCTCTCTCTTCTTCTAGAAGAAGTTTGTGTATTGCTCTCTCCTCTCTCTCTCTCTCTCTCTCTCTCTCTCTCTCTCTCAACTCTGGATGTCGTCATAAGGGAACACAATACTTTTGAGTACAGTACATTCACCCTTTGTATACAGACTTTTATTTTACTATTATTATTATTATTATTATTATTATTATTATTATTATTATTATTATTATTATTATTATTATTATTTAGATAGTAGGCACTCTTTCAAACATGTATTGTTGAATGTTATTGCTGCATCAGCTGAATTCAATTTTAATAAAATTTTCTCATTATTATTAAAATTATTATTATTATTATTATTATTATTATTATTATTATTGGAAGACCTTACTTTACCTGCAGAAAATTGTCTACACCAGTAGATGTGATTATATGAAATTTTTATTGTTAAGTTGGTTCTTTCATTTGTGTTATCTTTTTTTTTCCGTTTTTCTCGAGTTTTCTGTACAAGACAACTATTGTGCCGGCTTTGTCTGTCCGTCCGCACTTTTTCTCTCCGCCCTCAGATCTTGAAAACCACTGAGGCTAGAGAACTGCAAATTGGTATGTTGATCATCTACCCTTCAATCATCAAACATACCAAATTGTAGCCCTCTAGCCTCAGTAGTTTTTATTTTATTTAAGGTTAAATTTAGCCATAATGGTGCGTCTGGCAACGATATAGGCCAGGCCACTACCGTGCCGTGGTTAAAGTTTCATGGGCCACGACTCATACAGCACTATACCGAGACCACCGAAAGATAGATCTATTTTCAGTGGCCTTGATTATAAGCCGCGCAGAAAACTCGATTGCGCTAAAGAAACTTTTGCGCATTTTTTCCTTGTTTGTTTATGTTTTTGTTAATCTCCTGACCAGAGTCCCTCACGAATTCTTATCTCTTAAGCAAGATTTATTCTACCCGAAAGAACTGCTGGATCGGTTCTTCTGCTCTCGTGTTGGCGAGTGCCAAGCGTCAAACCAGCATTATTCAGGGTGATAAGTGCACAAACAATTCCGGGCATGAACTGCTGTGTAAACTAGGCAAAATAGGTGCATATTACGCATGTACGCTTTATTTTGGAGTTTGAAATGATATGCGCTTTAATGTAATATAGTTATTTAATGCGTATGATTTTTTTTTTTATACTAGTCAGATGTTCAGTGCAAATGGTCGAATTTGCCAGTGTTAGGAGTGGGACTTGAAGTATTTTTAGAGCAGTGTATGTTTGTATGCATATGTTTATGTATATATGTATGTATTGTTTATATGCATTCATTCACGTGAATAGTGAATATAAACGCTGAAAAACCATTATATGCACATTTAAAGAATCGAATACAGTAATCTGGAGACAAGACAATTGATGTGGAAAAAAGGGTAATATTGCTGTAAACCCCTTTCATTCCTTTTACTGTACCTCCATTCATATTCTCTTTCTTCCATCTTGCTGTCCACCCTCTCCTAACAATTGTTTCAAAGCTCAACTGCGAGGTTTTTTCCTGTTACATTATTCAAACCTTTCTACTTTCAATATCCCTTGCTTCCTTGAAACGTCAAAGAAGCATCGCATTGATTAATATCGTTTTGTCTCGTAAACAAAGCCTGGTGCCAGTTTTGGCATTCAGGTTTCTCTCTGGTTATTTTTCCTATATTGTGTGTGTTCTTCCTCGTTGTAGTTCGCATTTATTTTTTCAAAAGGGATTTGTTCAATTCACCTCTTGTATTTTGGAAGTGGAAAGGTATTGTTTTATATTTAAAGCAATTGTGTGTAGCTCGAGGGAACTTGTTAGAATCCTATCAGTCATGTTACCACAGTTATTAGGGAACGTGTAATTTCATAATAGTTATGTATATACTGATATATATTTATGTATATATGTATATATATATACATTATATATATATATAAAATTATATATATATATATATATATGTACAGTATATATATACATATATATTTATATATGTATAAATAATGTCCATTTCAGAAATAATATATGTATATATGTATATATATATATATATATATATATATATATATATATATATATATATATTCATATATATATATATATATATATATATATATATATAATTATATATATATATAAATCAAACGTTATAGTTATGAGTTCTTATCAACTATAATTCTCCTTTGGTTTACTTCAGAAATAGCATTGAATATTAAACGGCATTTGTAGCTTAATGTTTGTATATATAGTTATATAAATATATTCTTATCAACTATATATATATTATGGTTTGTATATATATATATGTTATTTATATATATATATATATATGATATATAAACGGCATTTGTATATATATATATATATATATATATATATATAGATCACGGTGATGAGATAAAATTCATATATACATATATATATATATATATATATATATATATATATATATATATATATATATATATATATATATATATATATATATATATATATATATATATTATGTCATATGTAGCCTTTATTTGACAGCCACAAGACACTTTAGACATACGTTGTGAAATTTGCAAAACCGACAACCACAAGACACTGACATACGCTTGAAATACATATCTCTCTCTCTCTCTCTCTCGTGTCCCGTAAATATGGGGTGAAAAGATCCCTCCCCCTCTCCCTCCCCCCACTGAAACTTCACTCTCGTTTTATGCTTGTGTCGACAATGAGGTGTCGTACTGCGTCGACGTCTTGTCGACTGGGTGTTTGTTGTCGATGTCGAAAGGAAGGAAGAGAGAGAGAGAGAGAGAGAGAGAGAGAGAGAGAGAGAGGGGAAAGGATGATGATAACGTGTAAATAGAATTTTCCCTCTGACACAGAGAGAGAGAGAGAGAGAGAGAGAGAGAGAGAGAGAGAGAGAGAGAGAGAGAGAAAACTCTGTTTACCTGTTCGCATCTTGGTTTTCCCCTCTCTCAAAAAATTCTCGAGAGGGGAAACGATGATGTGAACATGTAAATAGGATTTTCCTTCTTTCCTCTCAGAGAGAGAGAGAGAGAGAGAGAGAGAGAACACGAACAGGCAAATAGGAATTTCCCTCTTTTCCTCAGAGAGAGAGAGAGAGAGAGAGAGAGAGAGAGAGAGAGAGAGAGAGAGAGAGAGAGAGAGAGAACACAAGCAGATAAATATTATTCTCCTCTTTTCCTCAGAGAGTCTCCATCTTTCTCCCTTTTCCCTCACACACACACACACACACACACAGAGGGGAACGCGAACAGGTAAATAGGATTCTCCCTATTTTCCTTGAGAGAGAGAGAGAACACAAACAGATAAATAGGATTCTCCCTCTTTTGCCTCACACACACACACACACACACACACACAGAGAGAGAGAGAGAGAGAGAGAGAGAGAGAGAGAGAGAGAGAGAGAGAGAGAGAGAGAGAGTCCTGGTAGTGGCGCTTAGTTTCGTCGAGTTATTCCATCCAGTCAGGGCGTAAGGAGTGCCAAATCCTCGCTAAGATCCCGCTAAGTGCCAGGCACCATTAGATTTTTCTCCTTTACACGTGTGATCCGCGATTTTATGCAGGTTTTTCTTATTTAAAAGTTTTCATCTTTTTACGATCTTTTTAGCATCATTCCGCTTTAGAACTCTCGCGAGCTGTCGGAAGGCGCGCTATGATCTAAATGCTGTCGATTTATGTTCAGCGCTTGGAGTGGTCAATAGATTTCAGGTAGTCAGCTTCGAGTGGAATTTTTTGGGGGGGAGGAATTTTTGTTTCCGACTGTACTTGGTTTTTTTTTCATTGGATGTTGTTTTGCTGTGTGTATATGCAGTGTTATAACAGAGCTTTTTAACTTACTGGTATGTGTGTAATTTTATAATCACCATATATGTATAGAGTTCAATTATAGTGGAATATTATGCGTAAGGGAAATATAAGATAAGCATCGACTCTCGCCTGATGTTTAGAGGCTGTCAAATATGTCATTTGCGTTCCTCATGTCATGCACTGTTACAGCATTGTTTAGAAATGCCATTGCAGTATCCCTTCCCCTTCTTCTCTCTCTCTCCCCTCTCTCTCTCTCTCTCTCTCTCTCTCTCTCTCTCTCTCTCTCTCTCGCAAACTTACTGCCAAGTGCCAGTCGATGCCAGAAGTGAGACCGTGTCTGAAAGGCTTTCGCATGTTCATCGCACGATGGACTTCAGGGAAGGTTGTTACAGGTAGTTAGTAGTAATACCCGGTGGTGCCACGGGGTAGGAAGGAAGGAAGGAAGGGTATCGGTGCCACCGAGTTGGTGTCATGTGTACGTGCATCTGTACGTGTGTGTTTCGGCGATTGTTGTAGAACGGTGTCACCTGCTGTGATCTGAGCAGTGTCCGTTAACCTGCCTTTTCGCGCAGTTCATCTAGAACTTCGTCTGTGGGACACAGAAGGAGAAGGAGGGAAGTAGATACACGAGTTATCGAACTCAAACAAACATTCCTTTTTGTAGAGTATATATAATCGCAGTCCCATTATCCTGGGACAGACGCCGTATAGAATATAGATATAGAAGCTACCTGTGATTCCAAAACACCAGAAGTTCTGATGGAAGTGAGGAAGATAGAAAACAAAACACCGAAGTGGGTTGAGCAGCACCTTTCTAACAAGAGGTTTTGAAAGGGGCGTGTCCATACATTTACATTGGCCGTAAAAGTGTGGATGTCTTGTGTCGTTGTCGTATATTAGCCAAGAATATTTATATTATATATTTTTTAAAGAGAGAATAAAGAGAGAGAGAGAGAGAGAGAGAGAGAGAGAGAGAGAGAGAGAGAGAGAGCAGGTGTCCCATTCGACAGGTGATGGGTGAGCAAGTAGTATCTTCAAGGGTGCCAGGGTATAGTAGTCTTGGTGGCCCAAAGTGGGGTGGTGGATGTCTCTCTTGTGAGGCGACGTCGTGTTTACGGGTCTAGTATCAGCTGGTCTCTACCTGCATCTAGACGGGGCACGGTCTTAATCCAAAAGGAAGCAAGAAGCTTGAGGCGAAGAAGAGTGTATATTTAAAGAAAAACCTTAAAGCCTTTCGACGAAAGATTGAAAAGGAAGACCGTTTCCTACAGTTGTTGGAAGTGTAAACGTTGTTCGCCCGTGCTTCTTTCTCCCTACACCAAATTGGTTTCACGTGTGGCCTTGTGGTTTCCGTAATTCGTCTCGAGTCTTGATTCAAGTTCAGTTCCTTTGTGGACAAATAACGATGTGTGTGGAGGAGACACTGATAATAAATTACAAATGGAAGGGGTGAGGTGGAATACAGGATAGATTTAAGGAAGAGCCGACGACGACGGTGGGCATAACTTGAGTGAAAACCTTTGATACAATTGACATGGAGTGAAAAGTTTGGTTTTGTGATAGAATCTGCGTAGAGTGAAAACGTCTGGTTTTGTGGTGGAATCTGCGTAGATTGACAACGTTTGGTTTTATGATACGACTTGCATAAAGGGAAAGCGTTTGGTCTTATGATAGAATTTTCGTAGAAAGAAAACGTTTGGCTTTATGATACAATTTGCATACAGTGACAACGTTTGGCTTTATGATACAAATTTACAGTGAAAAACGTTTGCTGAGTGGAAACGTCTTATGGAACGAAAACGTACAATTTTAGTGAGTGAAACGAGCGAAAACGTAGAATTGAAAACTTTTGGTTTTTTGGTACAGTTCAGAATTTCTGTGGAGTGAAAACGTCTGGTTTTATGGTACAATTCACATAGAACGAAAACGTTTGGCTTTGTGATCCAGTTTAGAATTTTAGTGGAGTGAAACCATTTGGTTTTACGGCACAATTTACGTGGAGTGAAAACGTTCTGGTTGATCTTTCGTAAAGATGGAAGGCAAAGCAGGACTCGAGGAGGAGACAGTCTCCCTGACGATTCCCTCCCACTGCTGGGATTCCGGCAACGAGGACGACTGCTCCGAGGACGCCGTGGTCCTCTGCATCGCCCCCTGCTACGGCTCCGATTCCGACGAAGCCTCTGACGACGACGACGACGATGATGACGATGACGACCACAGCAACGCCGCGGGGCACGACTCGGGCATCGCCGTCTGCCGCCCCAGGGAAGGGGAACTCGCCGACGTCGTGGAGCCGTCGGCGGTCATACTGCGGAAGAACGACGACCGCGAGGACAACTCCGACGGGGAATCCGAGGAGTACGACCTGTACGACGGGTACGAGTTCGGAGACACGGACGAGGACGACTACGAAGACGAGGGTGGTGATGACGAGGGGCGTTCTCCGAGGGATTCCTCCGGGGGCGGCGCCCCTCAGATGCGCCAGAGGGAGGGGATGAATGTGATGCCGGGGGCCATTCGCCCTTCGAAGCTGTTGCCCAACAGGAGGAAGGCTCATCGGTACGAGGATTCGGACGACAGCGGAGATGACGACGACGCCAGCGACGCTGAGGAATTGGAGGATGACAAGAACAACGGTAATTCAATGTTTTCGCTTCGTTGGTTTGTTTGTGTGTATGTATATGTATGTGTATATTCATATTGTATATGTATTTGTATGTATATATGATATATATATATATATATATATATATATATATATATATATATATATATATATATATATATATATATATAAACACACAAATACATACATACAAATGTAAGTAAATTATTAAAATACAGGGAGAATTGTATTATGGTTGTAATGCATTGCATCTTGGCTTGTTAAACAAAGAAATATTAAACCATATTATTCAGAAATTATTGAGAAGTTGAACCCTATTAATATGGAACAAGCCCACCATAGGGTCCATTGACTTTGAAATTCAACCTCCCAAAGAGTATTATGGTGTTTATTACAAGAAACAAAATTTTTGAAGGATCGAAAAAGAAAGGCTTATTGTAATGAGCGCAAAACAAAGTTGATTGTCAGAGCGCATAAACAAAGTTGCTCTTTTTTTGGATCAGATTCCATTGCTTGCAAGCAACTTCTTCAAGGAATTTATAGAGACGTGGACGCTGTCTAAGGAGAACTGAATAGAGGAAGAGCATTAAAACTGGTTTTGCGTTGCATTAAGCTTAGAGGAGGGGACGTTTGCTTGTATCGGATTGCATTTCAAGCAACTTGTTTTTTTTTTCCAAAGGTGCACTGTGTCCATTGGAAGCCATGAAAGTTCTTTTTTTATTTAATTTTTTATTTTTAATTTTGTTTCAAGGTGGTCTGTGTCACTTGGAAGCCATGAAAGTGTTTTTATTTAATTTTTAAATTTTTTATTTTTTATTTTTTTTTTTTTTTATAATGTGCAGTGTCACTTGGAAGCCATGAAAGTGTTTTTATTTAATTTTTCAATTTTTTTTCAAGGTACACTGTGTCGCTTGGAAGCCATAAAAGTATTTTTTCATTTAATTTTTAATTTTTGATTTTTTTCAAGGTACACTGTGTCCCATGGAAGCCATGAAAGTATTTTTTTTATTTAATTTTTAATTTAATTTTTTTCAAGGTGTGTCCCTTGGAAGCCATAAAAGTATTTTTTTATTTAATTTTTTAATTTTGTAATATTTTTTCTAAGTCGCCTCCGTGAACTTCTCGGCTGTTTTGGAAACCGGTTCCGCGCAGATGTCTGCATTAACGAGGTCCCGGGAAACTGTTCTCTGTCTAGGGAGAGTTTTTTTTTTGTTCACGGAAGGGTTCGTGATGTTATGAAGAGCCTGGCGGTTTCCATTACTCGGATCGGGTTCGAATTCGGGTCGGTTAAGAGGAAGAAGGAGGGGCGGTGGGGAGGGGGAGCTGCATGGCGTTTTGGTTTTCAGGGTAATTATGTTGCTTGACTTACCGAAGAGACATATTTTTTTAACGTTATCAGCATTACATTGGGTATTAAAATTCGTGTTATAGACCTTTTAATGCAAAAGGATGTTTTTTTTTATTTATGTTGAATCGATTTTTTTAATATTTCTGTTGAATCGATTTTTTTATAATTTCTGTTGAATCGATTTTTTTAATTTCTTAATTTTTTTTACTGTTAAATCGAAAAAAAATTATTTGCCAATCGAAAAAAAAAATTTCTGTTGAATCGATTTACTGGGATGTTTTTTATTGTCACTGGAAAATACTTGCATTACTTGTTACTGTTTTTGTTATAGTGATATTGTAGCAAATATACTTGTTTTGTCAGCTTTTATTATTATTATTATTATTATTCAGTTATTATTATTATTATTATTATTATTATTATTATTATTATTATTATTATTATACAGAAGATGAAACCTATTCATATGGAACAAGCCCACCAAAGGGGCCATTGACTTGAAATTCAAGCTTCCAAAGAATATTATTGTTCAATAGGAAGAAGTAAGAGGAGGTAAAGGGAAATACAGAAAGAAGAAACCCAATTTATAATAAAAAATTAATAAATTAACCAACAGATAAAATTGTATTAAAATGCAATGAGAACATTATTAGGGTATTAATGTATTGCACCTTCGTTTGAACTTCTGAAGTTCCAATCGCATGAGAGTTGGTGCTAATAACCAACTTTTCAAGTGTGTGTACCTGTTTTGTCAGAGCGTAGAAAGGATTGTTTAGACGCATGTTAACCCCTTTTGTGTTAATTGTGGGTTTTCTCCTATAATAAAAAGTTAAAATCTTTGTTTTTATTTATGAACTCTGCATCGAGACAGTTTTGAATGCTGCTGTATTTATCATGACATTTATTTATTAAAACATTGAACATATTATGACAGTTATTATAACATTGTTATTATATTTTTTATAATATTTATTTAAAGGGTGCATCAGTGTAGGTTCTAGATTTGTAACTTTAGGTTCTAGATTTATAACTGTGAATGTTCTAGATTTTTAGCTGCTGTTCCAGTGATCTTGATCCTTTGATTACGTAATCTAGAAAACTAATATTATTCGAAAATACGTCCATTCACTCGTTTTATCCGCAACTCAGATGCAACACGAAGTCTTCTTGTTAAAAATTTTTTCCTGAATTTTGTCTCTCTCCAGAATCCGGAGACTGAATTTCTATCTTCCCTTTGCATTTGCCTTGTGAAAATTACGCGTGGCCATTTTAAAAGATAGGCGAGGTCAAGGTCAAGAGAGACAATGTTTGCTCACTTCCCCCCAAACCCCCCATGTAGGCGGAGTTTTGTCTACCTCCTTATTGCGTCAGCAGGTGGATTGTGGTAATGAGTGGGTACCTCTAAGATACGTCATCGCCCACGTAGTTACCCCAGGTGGGAGGCAACTCCGCCCCATTGGGTAGACCTTGTCTCCTTGGCCATGGGCGGGATATCTTACGTGAAATATGGGATTTTATACATTAACCACAGGCAGGTTAAAATTTGGATAGCCATAGCAACTGGTACAATTTTTTCAACATTTATTAAAGGAAGTTGAGATATCTTAACGTGAGATTTGAGATTGTATAGTTGTATTATTGGCAGATTAAAATTTGGGTAGCCATAGCAACTCGTACAATTTTTTCTCGATTTTTTAAAAAGTACCTTACTCAAACTGCTGTTTTTTTTCTGGGACATTAGATTAAAAATTTGGTAACCATGGCAACCCATACAATTTTTTCTCAAATTCATTAAAAAAGTTGTGTTTACATAAACTGCTTTTTTTTTTTTCAAGGATCTTATTTATCATTTGGTTTCTTTCCTGGGTATTTTTCCCATTCACTGTATTTACGTTGATTCCGGGACAACGAGCTAGGTACTTTCACGTGGCGTTTATGTTCATTTTATAGAGGTTATCGAGTATTTAGAGTTGCTCTTCTTACGCAAGAGCTGATTTTCCTGCACCCTTTGCAAATTGTACTTGACTTGAGTTTCTGTTACCTGCTCTGAAATGTTGCGAGTGCAACCAGTCCCCTTCGTGGGTAGTCTCTTGTTTGTGTCCATTTGTGTACGAATAGATATTTTGTTTATTTATCAATTAATTTATATATGTACAAATAAATCTCTTATTTGTTTGTTTTTATTTATTTATTGGTGTTTCTTTAGGAAGTATTTTTTTGAGATTTTTTAAGATTGTCATTTTATTTTTCTTGCTAAAACTATTTTATTCCCGTATATTTGCTTTTGATGTATAATATTATTATTATTATTATTATTATTATTATTAAATTATTATTATTATTATTATTATTATTATTATTATTATTATTATTATTATTATTACAAGAAATTAACAATCTCTTGAAAAAAATCACTATTATATAGTAAACTATAATACTATGTAAAATAAGCAAGCTTGTTTATTTTACACAGTAATATAATTTACTATATAATTGTGTATTTTTATTATACATTATTATTATTTTACTATTAACATTTTCGTCGTTGAATAAATCGCATTACTCGAAATGCTATTTTTGTAGGCCCTATTTACCATCTGTTTCTTGTGACCTCCAAAAGGACTTATAGCCCACTAAAAAGTAATTGCAACAATTCATAGGCGTGAAGGTGGTAAGGACTTTTGACTTTTGCCGAAGAGCGAGCAACAAAAGCAACAGCTGTTTGGCGAGGTCTGTGATAATCGTAATCATAATCTGAAGTTGGTTATTTTATAATCTGAAGTTGAACAGTGCGTTGATAATTTTATTTGCTCCGTCACTAAAGGGACTGGTTGAGAAATGTTGCTTCTTTGGATTCGGGGATCTCTCTCTCTCTCTCTCTCTCTCTCTCTCTCTCTCTCTCTCTCTCTCTCTCTCTCTCTCTCTCTCTCTCTCTCTCTCTCTCTCTCAATTTTAGTTTGGCATTTTGCCTTTATAGTTATCAAATGCTTTTCTGAAGCTCATTATAATAATAATAATAATAATAATAATAATAATAATAATAATAATAATAATAATAATAATAATAGGTACAACAAAAGCAAATCATGGTAATGATGTAGTTTCAGCCCAAAAAAAACAGTCTTAAAAAATAAATAAAGACAATCTTAAAAAATTTGGGGAAATATTTGTGGAGGGAATTTGTTTTTTCATGTCTATAGTTTATTGCTTTCCTTTCCTAACGTTTTAGTCTTGTTTCTTTTAGTTTTCCTTTTTTTTCTTCTTACTATTTAGTTTCGTCTTTTAGCTTTATATTTTCAATGTTTATTATTTTAATGTGTTGCTATTTTTTTTTTGTTTGGGCTTTAGTTACTGTTTGCTTATATAATTATATATATATATATATATATATATATATATATATATATATATATATATATATATATATATATATATATATATATTTATATTTATATGTGTATGTATATATATATTATATATATATATATATATATATATATATATATATATATATATATATATATATATATATATATATATATATATATATATATATATATATATATATATATATATATATATATATATATATATATATATATATTCCCATCCACTTACGAGTTCCAATATTAGCTTCACCCTCTGGTTATGATTTCATTTGTATGAATTGTCACACTTGGCAAACTTGCCCTTTGTGTTCATTATCATATTTTGCCTCTTTACTCAAAGAGTAAGTTACTCTATTATTATTCTCATTGGTTGCTTTGATATAAAGTAAACGTTGAATCTTTTTAAGAATATATGTAAATCAGGTCGCTGCGTAATTTATTGATCGTTGTTGAAGTCATTGAACTTTTGCCGTGTTGTTGTGCATTAAATATATTCTACATTGTGGCCACGAGAAAATATAGCAACGTTTTATTTAGGCACTGAAAAAAAGTTAATAAATTGGTTTTAAATACTGTGTCGTATGAAAAAGTAGATAAGTTGGTTTTAAATTCTTGCTGCAAAAGTTGATAAATTGGTTTTAAATATGTGTCGCATGAAAAAGTTGATAGATTGGTTTTAAATTCGTGTTGCAAGAGTTGATAAATTGAAATGTGTTGATAAAAAGATTTGATTTTAAATACTGAGTCACATGAAACAAGTTGATAGATTGATTTAAATATTGTGTCGTATGAAAAAGTTGATAAATTGGATTTAAATAGTTTTGCATGAAAAAGTTGATAAACTGGTTTTAAATACTGTGTAGCCTGAAAAAGCTGATAGATTGGTTTTAAATACTGTGTCGCATGAAAACAGTTAATAAACTGGTTTTAAATACTGTGTCGTATGAAAAAAAAAGTTGATAAACTGGTTTTAAATACTGTGTCGTATGATAAAAGTTGATAAATTGCTTTTAATGCTGTGCTGTGTCGTATGAAAAAGAAATTGCTAAATTGGTTTTAAATGCCTTGTCGTATGAAAAAAGTTGATAGATTGTTTTTAAATACTGGGTCATATGAAAAAGTTGATAAATTGGTTTTAAATACTGTGTCTCATGAAACAAGTTGATAGATTGGTTTTAAATAATGTGTAGCACGAAAAAAGGTGATAAATTGGTTTTAAATACTGTGTCGTATGAAAAAATTTGATAAATTGGTTTTAAATACTGTCGCATGAAAAAAGTTGATAAATTGGTTTTAAATACTGTCACTTGAAAAAAGTTAATAAATTGGTTTTAAATAATGTCTTATGAAAAAGTTGATAAATTGGTTTTAAGTACTGTGTCGTTTGAAAAAAAATTGATAAATTTGTTTTAAATGCTGTGTCGTATGAAAAAAGTTGATAAATTGGTTTTAAATACTATGTCGTATGAAAAAAGTTGATAAATTAGTTTTAAGTACTGTGTCCCATGAAAAAAGTTGATAAATTGATTTTAAGTATTGTGTCGTATGAAAAAGTTGACAAATTGTTTTAAATACTGTCTGTCACTCTGTGCTCGGAATTTCTGTCTGCCGGTGCGGTGATTGTGACTACAGCAAGCAGTGACTGGTAAATACTTTATACAAAATAACAAAAGCTGAATTTAGAATTGCGTTTATAAAGACTGCGTTCTACTATTCTCTATTAAATCGCAGAACTTGCTTATCCCGTAGGGGTTTAGTGCCGTCAGTGCACCTCATGCGGTGCACTGTAGGCATTGATTGAGGTTCTTTTCAGCGTCCCTTCGGCCCCTAGCTGCAACCCCTTTCGTTCCTTTTAATGTACCTCCGTTCTTTATCCCTTCTTCCATCTTACTTTCCTAACCATCTCCTAACAGTTGATTCATAGTGTAACAGCGAAGTTTTCTTCCTGTTACACCTTTAAAACCTTTCTAATCTCAATTTTTCATCAGTGCTGAATGACCGTTTAAGTCCCAGCGGTTGGCCTTTGGACAGAATGCAATATTCCACACCTAAATATATTAAATCCTTCACTGGAAAAGAACAAGTCTTCTGTTGGTGCTTCCGGAAGCGTAAACTATCTTGTGCCATCTGTGATTTAAGTGTGACACTGTTTTCTTAGATAATGAATCTTATCTTTGTCGTGGAGCCAGTGTCAACAGCATTAAGGTGCAGAGGAGCAGGAAGTGGGCTGCGGGTAATTAGAATATTATTATTGGTTTCTGAGTGAGTTACGCCTTGCTCATTTGGAGCCGTGTTGAAAGAGGTATCAAGGTGGTCTGACCATAAATCTTGGATGAATGAATGAGTTAATGAATTGATCAGTGCGTGCCAAGTTAAATATTTTAAACGTGAAACGCATTTTCTTTCGGTTAAGTGTTATAGAGAGAGAGAGAGAGAGAGAGAGAGAGAGAGAGAGAGAGAGAGAGAGAGAGAGATTGCAGCTGAAAGCGAAATTGTAAGAAATCGTATTTTTGCCACGTTTTAGGGACATGAGACATGACTGGCCATTCAGTGAGTTAAATGACTTTGAGATCAAGGTTGGTTTGTATTCCTTTTTATCATATTTTTTTTTATTTATTCATTAATTTATTTGCTTAAGTTAGTATTTTTAATTTATTCATTGATTTGTTTGCTTAAGTTAGCACGAAGCATTTCCATGGTTTGTGGATTTTTCAGTCGCTGAGAAGCGTAGAGGCCATGTTTTCTTCGTGTCATTATAGAAATGTTTACTTTCCAAGAAGTATTTTTGTTTCTTTTCAAAAGGGTTTTGAAGCTGTTTCAATATTTTTGTTTCTTTTCAAAAGGTTTTGAAGATATTTCAATATTTTTGTTTTCTTTTTAGGGGTTTTGAAGCTATTTCAATCCCTTGCTTTTTGTCGTCATTATGTCGTCCAAGAAATTTAATAAATGGCTAGAAACAGAAGTGGGGCAGAGTCAATAATAAGAGAAAATAAGGGGAGAGAGAGAGAGAGAGAGAGAGAGAGAGAGAGAGAGAGAGAGAGAGAGAGAGAGAGAGAGAGAGAGAATGAATTATTCTTAACATTGCCACTAGAACGCGATGTCTTTATATGATATATATATATATATATATATATATATATATATATATATATATATATATATATATATATATATATATAATTTCATATGTATATTTGTGTGTGTGATTTCAGAGAGAGAGAGAGAGAGAGAGAGAGAAAGAGAGAGAGAGAGAGAGAGAGAGAGAGAGAGAGAGAGAGAGAGAAGTATTCTCAACATTGCCACTAGAACACGATGTCTTTACATAATATATATATATATATATGTGTGTGTGTGTGTGTGTGTGTGTGTGTGTGTATTATATATGTGTTTGTGTGTGTGAGAGAGAGAGAGAGAGAGAGAGAGAGAGAGAGAGAGAGAGGCCTAGATGAATTATAATTCCTGAAAACTTTTCTCCACGTGGATGACTTGGCAACTTTAGGGAAAGATTATGCTGGCAATTATCTATGCCCACTTTTAATAACATATTGAGCCCAGTCGTGAAGCCTGGTTAATAAGATGTGAAAAGTCCAAATTGCAGGCAATTAAGGGATGAATTAAGAGATGCAACAGAAATTGCCGTCTCATCGTTGCAGCTTTAAAGCTGAACCTGTTTGCAATATAGGTGTTCGCTTGATTCGTGTGTGTGTGTGTGTGCACAAATTGCCCTTTTGATATTTATATTTATTTATTATGGAGTCTCGCATAATAGTTGTAGTCATGGAAAATAGTTCATTGACCTGGGCCTTTTTTTTTTTTTAGTTTTCTGTGAAAGAAAATTATTGTGCCGGCTTTGTCTGTCCGTCCGCACTTTATTCTGTCCGCACTTTTTCTGTCCGCCCTCAGATCTTGAAAACTACAGAGGCTAGAGGACTGCAAATTGGTATGTTGGTCATCCACCCTCCAATCACCAAACATACCAAATTGCAGCCCTCTAGCCTCAGTAGTTTTGATTTTATTTAAGGTTAAATTTATCCATAATCGTTCATCTGGCAACGATATAGGACACGCCACAACCGGGTCGTAGTTAAAGTTTCATGGAACGCGGCTCCTACAGCATTATACCGAGACCACCGAAAGATAGATCTGTTTTCGGTGGCGTTGATTATACGCTGTACAGAAAACTCGATTGCGTCGAAGAAACCTCGGCGCATTTTTCACTTGTTGCGAGGAGGATTCTCGAATTATTTATCTAGAAGACATGATAAAATTCTCGTCTTCTCGGGTAAAAATTCCAGGTGGTTTGGTTCGTCTCGGAAATTTCTTATGAAATGCTTTCCCTTGCGAAAGTTTTGCGGCTTTCTTGTCACGGAATATTGCTGAATCTGATCTCTTTGTGGTTGTTGCGACCGGTTTTCTC
>NC_089792.1:1429987-1462487 GCF_040412425.1 Macrobrachium rosenbergii | reverse complement strand
GTCTTTGCAATGACTCTTTTTTTTATTTATTTTTATATTTTAATTTTTTTTTTATTTCAGTGAGGGTTCATCCTTCTCAAACTGTCTTTTGAAACGTTTTTTCTTTTAAATATTTCCCCCATTTTTGCCAGTTTGATTGAATATAGTTAGACACTTTGATCCTGTGATTTTGGCACCTGTCACGACTTTGTGTAGTTAGGTGCTGTGTTTGTATATATTATTATCGTGTTATGCAAGTATGCAAACCCCGGAGAGTGGGCGGTAGTGCCGGCAGTGCACCTCACGCGGTACACTGTAGGCACTAATAGAAGCTCCTTGCGGCGTCCCTTCGGCCCCTAGCTGCAACCCATCTCATTCCTTTTACTGTACCTCCTTTCATATTCTCTTTCTTTCATCTTGCTATCCACCCTCTCCTAACAATAATATTGTTTCATAGTGTAACTGTGATGTTTTCCGCCTATTACGCCTTTCAAACCTTTCTACTGTCAATTTCCGTTTCATCGCTCCCAGTGCTTGGCCTTTTGGCGTAAAATCTTTATATTTCAATTCAATATGAATTGTCTCTCCAGTGACAGAATGTGTGGTGATGTTATTGTAAATTGGATATTGTAAATTAGATATTGCAAACCCAGGATAATTCTTTTTCGAGTATGTTAGTGCGAACGTTTTTCTTTTTATATATAAGATTTTTTCTTTACAGCAATTGCTGTAAGTGACGTATTTCAAGTTTTCCAGACATTGTTATACAAATGCACTTCAGTATACACGCGTCCTTAAGTCTTCCTTTTCAATGAGTTTCTATGCGAAGTACGAATAAAAAGTCAGTGAAAAGGAAGAAGTATTGATATGTGTATGTATATATATATATATATATATATATATATATATATATATATATATATATATATATATATATATATATATATATATATATGTGTGTGTGTGTGTGTGTGTGTGTGTGTGTGTGTGTGTGTAATATGCTCTTCGTATAATGAATGAATTGAAAATAGATTTTGTGGCAGTTTTGCTCTACTAACCTTGCGATCTAGTTTCACAGGTGTTCATACCTGTCCTTTTACACCTGTTGACTGAGAAAAGGGTTGTTACCCGATCCTATCCCATCCTGTCTCATCCCTATGTGCTCGCACGTGCACGACGGTAATTTTGTGTTTGAGAGAGAGAGAGAGAGAGAGAGAGAGAGAGAGAGAGAGAGAGAGAGAGAGAGAGAGAGAATTTGTGATGTGAAATAAATATGAGAATCTTTAGAAGAAAAATCAAAATGACAATTTGGTGTTAGAGAGAGAGAGAGAGAGAAAAATCAAAATGACAATTTGTTGAGAGAGAGAGAGAGAGAGAGAGAGAGAGAGAGAGAGGGGATTTAGAACAAATTTAAATACAATTATTATTTTGGCTACGGTTGTTATTTTTTTACAAAATCCATGGTGCCCATAGTATTTTTATTATTATTATTATTATTATTATTATTATTATTATTATTATTATTATTATTATTATCGAAATCTCATTGTCACACCGGTTGTTAATATGCAAAAAAAAAAAAAAATCTGCGGTAATCGATCTGTTTTGTTTTGTAAAGTAGTTCACTTTAACATTATGAATCAAAATTTCTCTCTCTCTCTCTCTCTCTCTCTCTCTCTCTCTCTCTCTCTCTCTCTCTCTCTCTCTCTCTCTCTCTCTCATATAATGTAGATAGATATATAGATATACTGTACATGTAGGGATCTCTAAATCCATTTTTTTTTTTTAAGAGTTCGTCCCCTACGGAATTCCCTGCTTCGGTATTTGTAAGAGGTAGTGGAAACCACACCTGCTGTTAGTGGGACAAGTGCTGAATATGAACACCTGTTCACACATGTACAGAAGCATTCGCGCACGTGTGTCACTATTTATATACACCTACTCACTACTTGCGCTCCGTACACACGAATTTTAATACTTAGACCTCTTGGCGGGTACGTTAAGCCTTTTTGCTTTAAATTGAAATAACTTTATGTATTTTAATAATTTACTTCATTTTTTTATATTTATGTATTAATTTAATTTTTTTTCCTCTCTTCTTTTTGTATTTCCCATTACCTGTGTGTTTCTTTCTAATGGACACTAGTATTCTTTGGAAGCTTGAATTTCAAGTCAGTGGCCACTGAGGTGGGCTTGTTCTATATTGAATAGGGTTCATCTTCTGAATTATAATAATAATAAAACAATAATAAGAAGAAATTCACAATCTCGTGGAAAACAATCTGTTTAATAAAAATCCACGATTATATAGTAAATATATTACTATGTAAAATTTTACATAGTAATATATTTACTGTAGAATATATTTACAATATAATTGTGGATTTTTATTAATAATAATAATAATAATAATAATAATAATAATAATAATAATAATAATAATAATAATAATAATAATAATACACAAATATACAAGAAGTGATGGCAATTCATTCCTTAAGTTTATTTGTGCAGTTTTCAAAATTCAGACCGCAGTTCGGGCTGGGGCGATTTTTTTTATGTGTTCATTGTTGCTTTCACAAATAAATAATATATTCGTTATGCCACTTCCTTTAATGGAGGAACTACGGAATTCATTTCCCATTCTGTAATTTGTATTAGTTTTTGTTAGAGGGTAATAAATTTGGTTATATACATGTGTGTGTATATATATATGTATGTATGTATATTTATATCTATATATATATATATATATATATATATATATATATATATATATATATATATATATATATATATATATATATATAAAATTTCTGATACGTTACTTGGTGTATCAGTTAACCCCTTAATTTGGATAATGTCTAAAGTCGAGAAACATTCAACCCGAATTTTGGAAACCATTACTTTATGATGAAACGTCAGTTCCAAATTCTTTATCCATTTTGAAGCGATATAATTTTCTTAATGAAGAATTCATAATCAGAGGCAGATGTAACTTAACATCAAAAGGGAGTTCCATTTGTTGAACAAATATTTTACGCGAGAGGTAAGCTGCTATTCTGCCCTTAAATGGAAGACTGCAGTCTCTGCAAAAATACAAAACTGAGAAAATGGTGAGAAAAATGGTAGATACTCCCTTGCCTTCCTTCTGATTTTGCAGATACTGCAAATGGGACCCCCTAAATTCTCGTGGAAAGCATTGAAGAATCATTCTGAAACTGCAGTAACTTGTGTATTAGTGTTCCACGAGCTCAATAGGTGGCATATCTCAATTTGGAAAATTTTGCAGGTACTGCAGTTTTCCATTTTAGGGCAGCCTAAATTACCAGTTCTCTTATCCAGTCAACCTGTAAGCTACCAGTAACCCAACATTAAAAGAACCAGTAACGTAGGTTGACTGGGTAAGAGAACTAGAAATCTAGACTGCCCTGAAATGGAAGACTGCAGTATCTGCAAAAATACAAAACTGAGGAAAATGGTAGATACTGCAGTTTTCGCTGGCCTTACTGCTGATTTTGCAGATAATGGGACCCCTAAATACTCGTGGAAAGCATTGAAGAATCATTCTGAAACTGCAGTAACTTGTGTATTAGTGTTTCACGAGGCCAGTAGGTGACATATCTCAATTTCGAAAATTCTGCAGATACTGCAGTTTTCCAGATTAGAGCAGTATTGATAATTGATACATTTGAAAAAAAAAAATGCTGTCATGGAAAATACTGCGAAAAAAAGAAAACTTTCATTTTAATCAGTCATATTCTAGGATTATCTCTCATGCTTATCACTTGCCCCCCCCTTATCTTTTTATCTTGATCATGCACTTTGCATGCAGTGTTTTAAAATTTTTAAAAAGTCTTGCTTCTGTTTAAATCACTGTTTTCACGAATCATATGTACATATAAATAAATATGTTGTAAAGTTGTCTGTAGTTGTTTTAGTCATTTTGTTGTGATAATGAAAGTCTGAACGATTATTGAACCTTGCGAGTAAAATTTGTCAGTTTTGGAATAATGTTGCAGTTCAGAATTTGACCAGTCCCATGTTATATATATAAATATAAATATATATAACTTTCTTTTTTATGCCAATATATTATTTCTGTTCGTAATATAACGCTTCTTTTTTCTCTCTTCCCTTTACAGGTAAGTAACGTGTGTGAGAATTGTAGACAATCCTTTTTTGGGTGAGATGAAGGTGGCTGCCACTTCTGATGTGTAAGTTAATAAAAGTTTTTTTTTTATTTCTTGAAAAACCAAGAAAGTACATATTTTCAACCATTTACTATACTGTTTTGTTAGTTTTATTCTATGTGAGGCTTTTATTCAAAAGATAGTTTGGTTTTGATGGGGTTAATATGTTAGTTCCATAATTGTCTTTTAATTTCATAGAATTGACGCGAAAACCAACATAATTCAAGGAATTGATATAAAAACTATATCATTTAACCTTAAGGAACGAAAGTTATCCATCTCGTAACCATCCCAGAATTAATTCATTTCGTGTGACCATCCCAGAATGAATTTATTTCACGTAACCATCCCTGAATGAATGTATTTCGTATAACCAATCCAGAATGAATTCATTTCACGTAACCATCCCAGAATGAATTCATTTCACGTAACCATCCCAGAATTCGTAACCATCCCAGAATGAATCCACTTCACGTAACCATCACAGAATTCGTAACCATCCCAGAGTGAGTTCATTTCACGTGACCATCCCAGAATGAATTCATTTCGTGTAACCATCCCAGAATGAATTCATTTCATGTAACCATCACAGAATTCGTAACCATCCCAAAATGAGTTCATTTCATGTAACCATCCAAGAATGATTTCATTTCACGCAACCATCCCAGAATAAATTCATTTCACGCAACCATCCCAGAATGAATTCATTTCACGTAACCATCCCAGAATGAATTCATTTCACGTAACCATCCCAGAATGAATCCACTTCACGTAACCATCCCAGAATGAATTCATTTCGTGTAACCATCAGAATGAATTTATTTCGCGTAACCATCCCAGAATGAATTCGTTTCATGTAGCCATCCCAGAATGATTCATTTCACTTAACCATCCCAGAATGAATTCATTTCACGTAACCATCACAGAATTCGTAACCATCCCAGAATTCGTCACCATCCCAGAATGAATTCATGTCACGTAAGCATCCCTTAATTAATTATTTTCATGAATTCATCCATGGATATTTACTGTAATTTATCAGGAATTAGTAGCTTGCAACAAACGCAAGAATCCTTACAAGTTTTAATTCGCGAACCGCAATTTATTTCCTTTTCGTTTTAGCAGGAATTTTCACGGCTGGGAATTGACTCGTCTTATAATTTGGACACGCGAAAACTTGAAAGCTTCAGCATATCGTAAACTCGTTGGATTGTTTATTTATCGATCGTCGTTTCTTTGCGTCGCCAAGTTTTTTCCGCGTCGATGTATTTTGGCCAGAATATTCTGCTGGTGTTCAAGACCAGCTGTTTGTGGTTTGTGTATATCCTTGTTTGTGTTTTTTGTGACGAATGCGTGGGTGTGCATGCACACACAAAGATATATACGAGTATACATATATGTATGTATATACGTGTGTATATATATATATATATATTTTTTTTTTTTTGCTTGTATTTAGCTGCGAATTCTGACGTACCAGTTATACAGTAATTCCCTTGCGGTGCAAATTATTGTTCCCAAGGTGTAGTGAATTCGATATTAATATTTCTAAATGTGTGTGTTTGTGTGTGTGTGTGTATGTGTATGTGTATGTATGTGTGTATTCAATTATCCGTTTAATATGTGTGGTCGTGTTATGTTATCAATTATCCGTTTAATCTATCCTAGCAAATATATATATATATATTATAATTATATATATATATGTATATATATTTTATATATGTATATATCAGCGTGATAAGGGTTCCAGATATATATATATATCATATATATATATATATATATATATATATATATATATATATATATATACATATACTGTATATATAATATATATCAGTGTGAGCAAGGTTGCCAGTGTATATAGTTTTAGCTATATGGGTTCAGGAGTCATCGACCTGGAAATAGCTAAAAATAGACGTTGTTCGTGGTGCGATGAATATGATCTTTTGTTTGTATATAAGGCGTGTGATTTATATAGTAGGTGTTGGTGGTGGTAACCTTGCCTAGCTGCTGTTGTTGTTTTTTTGTGCCTTTTACAGGAATTACAGTTATTTCTCTCTCTCTCTCTCTCTCTCTCTCTTATCTCTCTCTCTCTCTCTCTCTCTCTCTCTCTATATCTCTCAGTGTAGTAAATATAGATAAATATTAAATTATATATATACATACCTGGGTGGTGATTGGCTTGATATATATATATATATATCTATCTCTCTCTCTCTCTCTCTCTCTCTCTCTCTCTCTCTCTCTCTCTCTCTCTCTCTCTCTCTTATATATGTATATATATAATATATATATAAATTATATATTAAATATATATACATATGTTTATATATATATATTGTATATGTATGTATGTATGTATGTATATATATATATATATATAATCAACTAAAAATGTATAACATATATGAAAATATTTCTTGAGGTAACCGAATTTTTAATATATTAGGGCAAAGACTCCTGAGTTATAGTGGCTTGTGTTTGTGTTAGTTCGCTCCTGATTTGATTCGCTTAAATTGTTTGTTTTTATATATCAGAATATATATATAAACTTATGTATGAGCTTTGTATATCGAGAATTTCTTACATTTTAATATATTAGGGCAAAGACTCGAGTTATAGTGGCTTGTGTTTGTGTTATTCGTTCCTGATTTAACTTTTATCAGAATAAAAGTAAACTTATGCCTTGATTTAATTGTTACATTTGCAGAGAAAGTCGCGTGAAATATCTTAACTTTTTTCAGAAAAAAATAATTTAATTGTCACTACAGTTGTTTTGACTCTCTCTCTCTCTCTCTCTCTCTCTCTCTCTCTCTCTCTCTCTCTCTCTCTCTCTCTCTCTCGATTCTTATATAAAATATTCAAAGTGATGATACGTTCCAAGGAAGTACTATTCAACTACATTTGTTTCTCTCTCTCTCTCTCTCTCTCTCTCTCTCTCTCTCTCTCTGGACTCTGTAAAACGTTCTGAGGACGTATTCAACTAATTTTTACTGCACGTACTCAGTGAAAGGCGGACAGTGAAATTAACAACAATTCCAGATTTAAAGAAGAAAAAATCTTTTCATTTCCTCAACCTTCCTGGTCACATTTCTGCATTTTTATGTCCTTGTATTATTTTAAATGGGCTTAGTTTTTTTTTAATAGTTAGTTTTTTCGCCTATGAATCGTGTTTGATTTCTGTCATTTCGCTCGTATAGCAAGGCATGGTTTAAAATGTTTTGGGTTACCGAGTTGAGCTCATAAAATTTGTGACTATAAATATAATAAATATATATATATATATATATATATATATATATATATATATATATATATATATATATATATATGTATGTATTATAGATATATATTATACATATGTATATATATTTATATAGATATAGATATACATTGTATATATATATATATATATATATATATATATATATATATATTGTGTGCGTGAGTGAAAGAATTTCTTAAAAGTTATCTATGAGTGGAGGACCTTTTAGGCGTCTTGTGAGCAGGACCCACTAACTTGGTGGGTCCTGCGTGCAAGGCACGAGGCGTATACCCAGTATTGTCGACGAATGTAGGAGGTAAACTCATTGAAAGGTCCGCCTGCTAATTTTCTCTTGTGCTGCTCGCGCGAAGGCGGCTGGTATGGCAAATGGGGACGTGGGTCTCTCTCTCTCTCTCTCTCTCTCTCTCTCTCTCTCTCTCTCTCTCTCTCTCTGTTGAATCTGTGTTCATTTGTTTCCTTGCTTTGCTTATTTATTTTCGGTCTTTTATTTTTTAAGATTTACTTATTATTAAATCTTCATATCCAACTGCTGTTGTTTGTTGACAGTAATATGCATGTAATTATATTCGTATATATATAAATATATATACATATATATATATATGTTTATATATACATATATAAATATATATTTATATAATTGTGTATATGTATATATATATATATGTGTATATAATATATATATGTATATATGTATATATCATAATATTTGTGTTTATGTATATTATGCTACAAATATCGTTTATTATCTATTTCACCATACCTTGGGTTTAAATTACACCCAAAAGGAATTATAATAGATAAGTGCTTCTTTCCTGCCCCCAGGATTCAAACTTGGGGTCTTTGTTTTAGAAATGCAGCGATAAACAGTCGACTTTGATCGCTCGGCTGTCAAGACAGATATAAGTTGATATCGACTCTGCCTTGTGTATTCCTGTCTTAGTCATGTTCTGTACTGAGAATCGATGTCGGCGTACCTCCGTCATGTTAGCTCATTGTAATACGTAGTCTTCCTTTCAGTGGATTTAATGCGTTTGTGTGTGTATTGATGTTATATATATATATGTACCATGATGTATGTATGTATGAATATATTATTATATATATATATATATATATATATTTTTATATTTATATTATTACGGGCGGACTTTCCCATCTCCCATCACGGCGGCCGTCTCCCATCACGGCGCCCCTACTCCCTGGCGGCAGCACCGTCAGGAGCGACATGACAGAACGCAGCTGGCACGGGAAGATCAACAGAAGATCATCAGCAGATGTGAGTGTGTGTGTGTGTGTGTGTGTGCGTGTGTGTGTGTGTGTTCCCAGTCTAAAACACCACCAACACCTCCACCTCCACCGCCGCCGCCGCGCCACCACCTGTGAGAGAGAGAGAGAGAGAGAGAGAGAGAGAGAGAGAGAGAGACTAAAATGGGCATCATCATCATCAACTTCTTCTTCTTCTTCTTCTTCTTCTTCTTCTTCTTCTTCTTCTTCTTCTTCTTCTTCTTCTTCTCTCCAGCATCCCTCCGCTGTTACTCGTGATTGATTAAACTTTTGTATTTTGGGAGTAGCTCATTCGAAGAAGTGCCAGCAGCGGCTGTAGCTAGCAGCCTCCTGGCTAGCTACTAGCTACACTTGCAGCAGCTTCTTGTCAAGGGGGTGTCACGCCTGGTGAAAGATGCCCGATTACAGCTGGTTTTGTTGTCAAGGGCATGTAAGTACTGTACCCGTCATCGTGCAATTTGTCAAGATGGGCTGACGGACAGACGGACTTTATTGGGTAACATATTATAGGCTTCCTATCTTTTATTCTTGTCCCTTTGCTACGCGTGCGTTTTCTGTACAGTCTCTAGTAAAGTGGTCTGTCGACTGTGAATTTTATCTCCTTATTTCCTAAGTGAGACATTTGCCCTTTTCAGATTATTACAGCTGTGATAAAGTTGTAGTTGATGAACCAGTGATAATCATGGTAATGACACCGATCGCAGTAGAAGTTCTTGAAAGCAATTGATGAATGAATGACAGTTCTGTCTGGGTTCACGAGAGGTAATTAAAAGTTTGACGTGGTTGCTCCGCGTCAGAAGACACTCTTCAATACCCCAATTGCTTATGTATGCATCTCATTTCTGCTGGAGAAGGTCTTAGTTTTGTATTCTGTAGTAGATTTTTCTATTTATCGTTAAACCTTGACTCTCCATAAATAGTTTTAAAAGTTTTGGAGCTACAACTCGGCCAGATCATACTCTTGTCTCTGTATTCGGAAATAGAGCATTCTATAAAGTTCTCTTGCCCTAAACTTTCCTTGGGTACAATTTATACTGCGGTAATAAAAGGGTTTCCTCGACTGGAAGACTCTAGGGAACATTTCTGGGGAAATTTAAGACTTTGGAATTTACCAAAAAGACATTTCTCATCATGAAAGTGACTTCCGTACGCGTAACTGATAATTTAACTATTTAAAGAAGGCGTCTGATAACGGAAAATCAGGCTAAAATAGTTCAAATATTTTTGGGGGCATTATCGAAAATGGTTCTGCAAGAATTCTTGTTACTGAATTGAAGTAATTTAACTTTGTTCTGTAAATTCCCTTCAGTACGTCTGCAGTCGAGAGTTTAGTGCGCAGATAAATGCTCTGGTGTCCCCTGTCAAATATGAAGTATATACATTTACCTACAAATATATTTTGATAGTGAGAAAAGGGGGGAAAAAGGTTATTTCATATCAGGGGTGATACCATGTTTGCATTCCATACTTAGATGTAAAATGGCGTTTGTCCCTGGTGGTAACCTTTATAAAAATAGAAGCTTGTTAAAAGGTTAGGGAAAACTGTTTGAGAGAGAGAGAGAGAGAGAGAGAGTGAGCAAGGATATGTCATTGTTTGATAGCAGTACGAGATTGTTTTGGTGAGTTTGGCCGCGGCTTCAAAGGCTCAGAATCACTTGTGATATGATACGGTTGGTGTGGGAAGTTACGGAGAAGAAAAACAAAGTAGGTGGCAAGAAGAAGAAGAGGAGGAGGAGGAGGAGGAGGAGGAGGAGGAGGAGGCTTTATGCATAAAGTGTTCTTGTATTATGAACTCTTATTTCGGCATGTGTTCTTATAAATACACTCTTATTATTTGCAAGTATCCCTTCAAGAGAGTTCCTTTATATCCCTTTGTGTCTTTGTTGACATAAACAGCTAGTTGTTAGTCGATTGTTGCGGGTCGCAGACGAGTTGTGTGTGTGTGCGCGTTTGTGTGTGTTAGGAACTGCAGAGGGGAAAGTACCATTTGCTTATATGAGAAAACTGACGCTAAATTGCCTGAGGTATCTGCTTGACTCAGTGGGATTTCGACGGTGAATTGTTTATTGATTGTAGTCCATCTGTCTTATTTTATAAAAGTATTTGTTTTGTCATTTTCCTTCGTACATTTGTTTTTAGACTAGTTCATTGTCGACACAATTACCTTGATGTGAACTCTTGAGTTTACAATTGCTAAGGTCGTGCTTTTGATCAGTTACTCTCTCCCTCTCTATCGTCGTTTGGGGCGACGCGATAACTGAGGATTTGTTTGTTTATTCACGTCGTGTGTGTGTGTGTGTGTGTCTGTATACAGTCTCTTTGTCTCTCTTGTTGGTACTTATGCCAGACTGCTTTTGTCGTCTGCCAGTTAGTTGCTTGTCAGAGTTTCCTGGCAGAGAACAGAGCAAAAATAGTTTTATTTTATTTTTTTGTTATTGAGTTCTGTGGATGCAACAGGCCAAACCTGCTTAAATTGCTTGTGAGAAATGGATCCCCATTTTTTTTGCAACTCTTAATCAGGGTTTGCTTGTTACAGGCAAAATTTAAAGGTTTATTGCTCTCATTGCAAGTAGTGCTTGATATCTGTATATATAATTTTAAGCCAACTGGTCTGGGGTGAAATTTATAGCTTGTTTAATCTGTGCGTTCAAAGAACGTCAAGGTTAATTAACGCCTCATTTATCTGCCTGGCCTTTTATATCTGCAACGGTGAATAGTCATGGTTCAGGGATGCTGATGATACTCACGGGTTAAGGCTGATTCACATTATAACATCACGTCACCGACACATCACGTCACGTCAAAGTACGTGAGAATTTCTGACATTTGATCAAATGGACTTGTTCACACCGTCACGTCACGTCACGTCACCGTCAAGCACACGGCATCCACCGTCACGTCACGACACGTTTTCTTGGAAAGAATATTTTGACGTGACGTGACGTGTCGGTGACGTGATGGTATAATGTGAATCAGCCTGTAAGACCCAACTGGAATTGATGCTTGTGGTAGTTACTTTCTTGAGTTTTCTCTACTCTTTGGATGTTTACAATTTAATCACGATGGATTCTTAATTCTCAAATACCAGTCCTGGTTGGTTTTTTTCAAACAGATTTTTGACAGAATAGATTTTAGATGAGATTTTATTAGTTCAACATGTGCAGTTTAATCTTAGAGAGTATCGTTGTTATAGTAAATAAACAGTTACATTAAACTGTTTATATTTGACATGCTTATTTTCATACAAACAAGTTCAGTTAAGTATTTGTGAACAGAACTGGACAAATTATATGTTTTTCAGGTTTTGTTAAGCCATTTTAAGTGTTCGCTTCCGCGTGACTTTTGAGGTAGAGTTCGACTTATATATATATATATATATATATATATATATATATATATATATATATATATATATATATATATATATATATATATATATATATATATATATATATATGAAATCCTGTTACATTTTAATTCCTTTATACATTAGACAGTAATTGAACATCAAAGGTCTTTCTGATGAGAAAGAATGTTTTGATGCAGACGATAGACATGAAAAGTTTCGTGAGAAAGAATGTTTTGATGCAGATGAAAAGCATTTTTTTTTTTTTCCAGATGTTATAAACGACATTTTGGGGTCCACAGGGCAATTTGTGTCTCTGTCTGTCTGTCTGTCAACACACGTTGATAAATTACGGAGTTCTTGCAACGCGTTTTACGTAACGTCGACTCGGCCAGGTATATCTCTCACATTTAGTTTAGACGCCAGTCGTTATATGACCTGGGTTAATCAATAGCACTGTCTCTTTCTCACTGCCAGACACTGTGTGAAATCAGTCATTTAATCAATAATTTCTCTCTCTCTCTCTCTCTCTCTCTCTCTCTCTCTCTCTCTCTCTCTCTCTCTCTCTCTCTTTCGTCGTTTTGACTTTAGTTATAGGAGCTCAATTAGTAACTGCCAAACACTGTGTGAAATCAATAAGTCACCTCTCTAACTCTCTCTCTCTCTCTCTCTCTCTCTCTCTTGTCTTTCTCTCTTAGGAACTCTCTAACTCTCACTCAATCAGCCAGTAACTCTCTCTCTCTCTCTTGTTTTGACTTAAACCATTATGTGAACTTAATTAATATCTGCCGGACATTATATGAAATCAACCAACCAGTATCTCTCTCTCTCTCTCTCTCTCTCTCTCTCTCTCTCTCTCTCTCTCTCTCTCTCTCTCTACCAAAGGTAGCAAGAAGCACCGTGACGCTTCACGTCATGAAAATTCCCCAAAAAGAAGCGAGTCCGGGTTTCTTACTGGTTTCCGGGATGCTGGTGAAGGAGAACCATTATTTTTTTTTTTTTTTTTTTTTCGTTTTTTCATATTTATGAATCGGCGGTTTTATGTTTGGTCCCCGAGTGGCGCATCGTAACGTAGTACGCTCTCTCTCTCTCTCTCTCTCTCTCTCTCTCTCTCTCTCTCTCTCTCTCTCACACACACACAGTTCGTGATTCATCGTCATGCCATTTTGATCGTAATGTTTTGTGTGCTACGAGAAGCATAATTGATCATGACAGTTGACTGTTTTACCTGGTGCGCTTAATGAAGAGAGAGAGAGAGAGAGAGAGAGAGAGAGAGAGACTGACTGATTTCATATTAGTGTCTGGCAGGAACCAAACATAAAACCGCCGATTCATAAAATGAAATTAAAAATAATAAAATTATGGTTCTCCCTTCACCACTTACTGGAGAGAGAGAGAGAGAGAGAGAGAGAGAGAGAGAGAGAGAGAGAGAGAGAGAGAGAGTGAACGTACTACGTTATGATGTTCTACTCGGGAACCAAACATAAAACCGCCGATTCATAAAAATGGAAATGAAAAAATAATAAAAATTATGGTTATCCCTTCACCACTTATTGGAGAGAGAGAGAGAGTACTACGTTACTATGCACCACTCGGGGACCAAACATAAAACCGCCGATTCATAAAAATGGAAAAATAAAATAAAAAAAATAATGATAATAATAGTTCTCCCTTCACCAGCGTTCCGGAAACCAATAAGAAACCCGGACTCGCTTGTTTTAGGGGAATTTTCATGACGTGAAGCGTCACGGTGCTTCTTGCATCCCCTGGCAGAGAGAGAGAGAGAGAGAGAGAGAGAGAGAGAGAGAGAGAGAGAGAGAGTTACTGATTTCATACAGCGTTTGGCAGTGCGAAAGGGACACATAACAAAGTTCATATATAATGACTAAAGTCAAAACGACAACGAGAGAGAGAGAGAGAGAGAGAGCCTAATGTTGTCGTCGTAGGGGTCCTCGATATAAAAAAGTTGGATCGAGGGAGAGAGCGAGAACGAAGAGATTTAAGAGATTTAAGCGAGATGTTTCAAGATCTAGGCGGATTGGTAAGTGATCGAGAGAGAGAGAGAGAGAGAGAGAGAGAGAGAGAGAGAGAGAGAGAGTCTGTCGTTCTTCCAACACCGATTTTAAGCGTGCGTTTGTGTGTGAAGTGGAATTGGGTCATTCTTTCGACGAGAGAGAGAGAGAGAGAGAGAGAGAGAGAGATTGTTGTTGTTTGGTGGTATATATTTTATGGATTTAGTCGAGTTCCATTTTCCATTGAAGGCGGTCTTAATATTTTTTGTGTGTCACTGCGCACTTCCTTGCAAATTTTTTGGCATTGTTCTCTGTTGCCTATTAAATCGTTCACTTTGGTATTTCGGGTTTTCATTGTAACCCATTTTCCCTTCGAACCATTCTCTTATTTATTTATAACTTGTTGAACTTTTCCTAATTTTGATTTTTTTAGGGAAAGTAATTTAATGAACTTTGCCTGTTGGTTTTGGGAAGGTTAATAAAATGTAGTTCCTTTAGAAGATTGTAATTTGTTGAACTTAACTTTTTCCTGTTTTGGTTTTGGGAAGGTTGTAATTTGTTGAACTTGACTTTTCCTGTTGGTTTTGGGAGATAACTGTATTTAGTTGAACTTGTTGAACTTAGTTTTTGGATTGGCTTAAAGGTTAGAAAATGTAGGTCCTTTAGACAACTGTAGTTTGTTGAACTTTTCCTGTTGGTTTTGGGACTTTTAGCAAAATGTAGGTCCTTTAGGAAGCTAAAATTCTAAGTATCATTGTTAAAATTGCCAAATTCTTCATTCCTCGTCCATAATGGTGCATTAACTCACGTCAGCTCTTGACAGATCAACACATTTGTATTTCTAGTTCACCTGAGATGTGGTTACACACACACACACACACACACACACACACACACACACACACACACACACACACACACACACACACACACACTAGCACTATTTAAAGAATGCGGTTCACAGGACATAATTATGCCCTCCAAAGCAAAATAAATGAATTAGTAAAACATTTTAATAAATAACTGAGACCTCGTTTCTACGTTTTCCAAGTATATATATCACCAAGTGATGTTAATTCCTGCTGTCTTGACACATATAGCGAGATGTACGGTGAAACAGGAAGATTTAATCTTGACTTTTAAGCGAAGTGTGCTATAAATCAAGTACCGCGTTCAGTGAATTCCTTTTTCGTAAACCATCGAATATCTTCTTTGGATTGCCCAAATGAGGTTGATCCGATCTGATAAATACCCTAAAACAGTTCTCATTGTATTTTAATAATTTATTTACGTTTTACCCATTTATTTTTTAATTTGTTAATATATTTCTTTTCTAACAACTGATCTCTTTTTCTGTATTTCCGTAAAACAGTTCTCCTTGTATTTTAATAATTTACTTACATTTGTATCCATTTACTCATTAGTTTTGTTAATTTATTTTTCTTTTCAAATATGCGATTTTTTGGAAACTTGAATATCAAGTCAGTGGCCCCTTTGGTGGGCTTGTTCCATATGAACAGGGTTCATCTTCTGAATAATAATAATAATAATAATAATAATAATAATAATAATAATAATAATAATAATATGTTACAGCGTGGTTGAATATAGTTAAACATTAAAATAATAATAATAATAATAATAATAATAAAACATCAAATAACAATAATAATAATAATAATAATGAGATGATGAAATTATATTGCTTTAAGACAAAGGCTGAGGAAAATTATGAAAAGTTGAAATATTGAGAATAATATGTACTTTATTCTTTGGTAAAGACTGAAAATGTTTGTAAATTGTAGTAAAAGAGAATCCCTTTGGATATGGCAATAGCAGGTTTTTGAATAATGTATATCCCGCGTCGGTGTAGATTTTCGTTGTTGACAGTAAACTTAAAAAGAATGCATGAGTGTCACATTATGTATGTGAAATGTAAGTGATGAACTAATTGAAGTGTGGAATAAATAATATATTGCAAGTCTTACAGGTTCAAGATGTCATTAGGTGTCACAGTGCACCTCACGCGGTACACTGTCGGCAGTAGGGTTACTTAAGGTTCTTTGCAGCGTCCCTTCGGCCCCTAGCTGCAACCCCCTTTCATTCCTATTACTGTTCCTCCGTTGATATTCTCTTTCTTCCATCTTACTTTCCTCAACCTCATTTCCCTTCCAGCGCAGAATGACCTCGTGGGTCCCAGCGCTTGGCCTTTGGCCTAAATCATATATTCCAATTCCAGTCATATCCCAGAGTTATTGTAGTATATGTTGATGACAGATGGACGTAGTGTGATGCATATTTATCTGACTAGATGACTGTAATTTCCCAGATGTGGAATGATTTCAGAGCAATGGTTATATAATTTTTATCATTTTATATTATTTAATTCCTTGTATATTATTGACAATAAACTTCGTAAACGCCTGGGTCATCCTAATTCCAGCGTGTAAAGAAACAAAGGTTCTAAGAAACTTAAGGGCAATATCTTCTGCATTGAGAACCATAATTACCTGGCTACAGGTGCGTAATTGGTGGGACACCAGTTGTTATTGTTAATTATGTTCTCGTGTGGAAGTTATGGGGGTGAGGGTCATTACGAATGCTCTCTTCTAATTACTTTTCGACCGACTGTAGGCTTCAGGGAGTTGTTTTAAGTGTCGGCAAAGATCTGGCAGAATTTAATAGTTTTCATGCGTTTTTTTAGTGTTGTTTTTTCTATGTATCGTGGTATTGTGGGGTTACCCCTTACAGAATCCAGGTTATTATTATTATTATTATTATTATTATTATTATTATTATTATTATTATTATTATTATTATTACTACTAGAAATATCGTGCAGGCTCGAAAGCTCTCGTTTGTATTTATATTTCTAATATAGATTTACATATACACCATTGTGGTTCTTCACCATTTTAGTGACTCATGCTATTATTATTATTATTATTATTATTATTATTATTATTATTATTATTTTTATCGAGCAGGTTCATGAAAGCTCTTGTTTGTATATATATTGTAATATATATATATGTATAATATATACACATGTACACCATTGTGGATTTCTTCACCATTTTAATGACTCATGCTATTATTCTTATTATTATTATTATTATTATTATTATTATTATTATTATTATTATTATTATTATTATTATTATTGTCATAGAGTACGCTTATGAATCTGGAATGTTTCTGCGAAATTGTTTATAGGACTTGTGAATTTGTGGGCACCACAGATCGCGAAGAAGCCTGTTTTAAGCAACAGACATTGTGTGTGTGTGTGTGTTTGTGCAGTGTTTGTTAATGTGTTTGTGTTTGGCTGGGGGCAGGGAAGGTGGCGGGGTGGGGAGACCTCTTGTTCAAGTGGAACAAACTACACTTCCCCAGTAACAGTTCCGGTATCATCTTTGGATGTGATAGGTAATTAGTCTATTTCCCGAAAAATCCACTGCACCTCAGGATTACCTAGGCCACCGCTAGACCCGGCAGTCAGTTCACTGCCGTGGGTCTCAGCCATGTTCTAGAGAGGGGCACAACAGGGCTTGGGCAAATTCATCCCCAGACGCTGTGAGAATCCAATGGGAAATAATCTGGTGTCAGTCTTTCAGGGGATGAAGACAGGGACGCATAATTAAATAACATAAGTTGATGAATTCGGAAGGTTTGCCGAGGATAAAAGCTCTCTCTCTCTCTCTCTCTCTCTCTCTCTCTCTCTCTCTCTCTCTCTCTCTCTCTCTCTCTCTCTCAAGATGGCGTTGGCGTCTTCTTTGATCGTCTGTGCATAAAGATAATGAAACCAGTTTGTCTTAACGTCCGTCTTTTTATGCCCATTACTCTGCCGTCTATCATTCTGCGTAGATTGTGCATCATATAAGACTCTCTCTCTCTCTCTCTCTCTCTCTCTCTCTCTCTCTCTCTCTCTCTCTCTCTCTCTCTCTCTCATAAGGTCATCGGTTTTATTGGGTGCATGTGTACTTTTTATTGGCATTAATTTTTCTTTTTATTTATGGTCGCAGTATTATCGTATTGGCAACAGAACTTGATGAGGTTAGAAAGTGAGGGTTAATGGCATATAGTGAGTTAACGCCAGTAACTGTCCTATATGTAATATATATATATATATATATATATATATATATATATATATATATATATATATATATATATATATATATATATATATATATATATATATATGTATATATAATCATAGAAGGTCAGACCAAGAATACGATGAGATGATTATTTTCAACAGTTTATTCCGACCTTTCGTAAATCCTATTTACACCTTCTGGGATTTCTACCAAAAAAAAAAATATATATTGTAAAGTTTGACGTAAAATAAAATAAAGGCGAGTTAATAGTCACAATACATAAAGACAAGTAATTATATATATATTTATATATTGAGCTGTTGGGCGTCTCCGTTTTTTGTCTTCCCTTAGTAAGTCTTTAACTGCTGTTGTTTTTGTTTTTTCTTGTATTTTCTTCTTCTTCTTCTTGTTTATTTTGACGGCTTTGGCAACGTCGAAGCAGCTCTCGTTATTCAAGCGAAAATGTCAGTGATTGCACGCCTTGTTATCTCAAGCGAATTGATGACCTCGTGAATTGCGACCAGACGTCAGATATATATATATATATATATATATATATATATATATATATATATATATATATATATATATATATATATATATATATATATATATATATAGTGTAGTGTATATATTTTAATATTTTAACTTTGTCACTTAAATAATTGTTCTCTGCACTAATACAATTACTAACAGGACCTCATTACAACTGGATGAGATCTAGCGGAGGTATTTATTTAATAAAAGTTACAAGCTTTCCAGGACTAACAGTCCTCATTGTCAAGTATCCGTGTATGTGTATATATATATATATATATATATATATATATATATATATATAAAAATTATATAATATATATATGTAATGTATACTACATATATATGTAGATAGATATACAAATATATACCTTATATAAAATACTGTTTATATATACACTGTAAAATATATATATATATATATATATATAATATATATACATATATATATATATATTTATATATAAATATATATATATATACATATATATATATATATATATATATATATATATATATATATATATATGTATATATATATATATATATATAATATACACACACATACATACAATTTAAACACAAGTCGTGGCTTAACAACTGCAGCATTGCCTCTCCCAACAGGCACTTGGAGTATCAGCTTTCTCTTTGGTGGCCGTGTTAACACGTTTCACAGGTCGGATGGATAGAAGAAGAGGGGATCAGTGGGCTATTATTCTTATTCACTACACTCGCCTTTCAGCAGGCTGCCGAGAACTGGTGGTGGGTCCCTCCTGTTGTCGCTTTGCGCCTGCGCGGTGCGCGCGGGTGTTCTGTAAGGGGAGAACTCGCCACTCTCTTAAAATTAATCGGGACGGATTTCGTGTAAGCGGGGAGCATTTGTAAACGCATTCTGCAAGCAGGAAGATGTTTCTTTAATGCGCCAGAGATGCGTTGAATCTGATATTGCATTCTGGTAGCCTAATGGTTTAGTTTGCAAATAGCAGTTGCGGAAAAGTGTTTTCATTCTTCATCTGAAGCTGTCATTGAGAGAAATAAACGTTGGGTGCTAGATTAATGTTTAATAGTTTTAATTACGTATTTATTTAATATGTTTTGTGTATATATATATATATTATATATATATATATATATATATATATATATATATATATTATATATATATATATATATATATATATATATATTATGTATTGTATACAGTATATATTATATATATATATATATGTGTGTGTGTCTGCCACAGGATGTCGTGCAATTGAAACTTCAAAAGTTCAAGCGAAGACGCAATGCATTACTACCCTAATACAATTCTCCTCGTATCTTAATCATTTACATTTTTATCCATGTATTTTTTATTTTTTTATTTATTGATATATGTTTTCTTTTTCAGTAAGTGATCTCTTCTTTCTGTATTTCCCATTACCTTCTGTTACTTCTTTCTAATGAACACCATAACATTCTTTGGAAGCTTGAATTTCAAGTTAGTGACCCCAGTGGTGGGCTTGTTCCATATGAATAGGGTTTATCTTCTGAATGATAATAATAATGTTTTCTTTTAAAAAATAATAGTTACAGTTTTGATGTTATGAGTAAAGTTCGAGATAATTACCTAGTAATAGAGCTGCTTTTAATGAGCCGTTTCCTAAAAAAAATTGTTTTAATTGAACAGATTCACATTGATAAAGGCTTTTTTTTTATAGACATATCCGAAGTGATCACCTGAGAATCTTAGTAAGGTAACTTAATGTGATAAAGACAAATTAATTGATTTGTATTTTTCCTAACGTACAAACCCTGATGTCTTTGCATATGGATAACTTCATATGTAAAGACTGAGGGTTTGTATGTTATGAAAACTACAAACTAATTAAAAATCCGTCATATTTATGAGAAAGGAGACGCCATCTTTGTCCGTCAATCCGTTTTGTTTTCATCTGTTATTGTCATTTACTGCTAAAATTAAAATATATACGTTCGTTAACTGGTGTGCTTAAACGCCTTCCTTTGTACATGTTGTGGTTGCGCATGCATGCTATTGTAGTTTGTGCTAATTGTCCTAAGTGGCGGAGAAAGAAAAAAACAGGACAGTGCTCTCCCCGTGAAAAAGTCAGGAGAGGGAAAAATGTGGCACAGAAAATGTGGAAAATTTCAGATGTGCTTTGTTTTGGATGTGGCCACAGAATGAGAATGTCAGACGCCCAAGTGGAGTCTGATTGTGGTAGATGGTGTCTTTTTCAAGTAGTACAGGGCCGGAAGTATTCCTTTTCCACTTAATAATAATAATAATAATAATAATAATAATAATAATAATAATAATAATAATATAATAATAATAATCTCCTTTATTTCTTCTCAGGGGTTTACAAAGTATAGACAATACAGTACACACAATCTAGATACACGAGATGACTAAATAATAATAATAATAATAATAATAATAATAATAATAATAATAATAATAATAATAATAGTATCCTTTATTTCATCTCAGGGCCATATACATGGAATATACAAAGTAGAGACAATGCAATACACAAAGTCTAGATAAACGAGATTGCAAATAATAATAATAATAATATTACCCTTTTTTTCATCTCAGGGCATATACGTGGAATATACAAATTAGAGAAAATACAGTCCATAATAATAATAATAATAATAATAATAATAATAATAATAATAATAATTAATAATAATAATAATAATAACAGATTCTGCAGATAATAATTAATAAGTGCGAGGAAAGATCCCTCGGGACACCTTTCCCCGTTGGGGGGGTTAGTGTCGTCAGTACACCTCATGCGGTGCACTGTAGGCATTACTTAAGGTTCTTTGCAGCGTCCCTTTGGCACCTAGCTGCAACCCCTTACGTTCCTTTTTACTGTACCGCCGTTCACATTCTCTTTCTTCCGTCTTATTTTCCTCCTGTTACACCTTTCAAACCTTCTTACTGTCAATTTCCGTTTCAGCTCTGAATGATTTCATGGGTCCCACCTTAGCTTGTCCTTTGGCCTAAATTCTATATTCAATTCAATTCAATTCAAGGGACACCTTCGGCATTTGATGCAGGGCAGATCATCCGGACGTGTCTCCCGAACAAAGCTGTTGAACATCGAGTACCAGAGTGAATTTTACAGGTGTTCAACCTGTGGCGTTCGGCGTTGCCAAATGCTAATTGGCTTATATGCCTGTCTGTCGCAGCACAGTCAGATGGCAAAGGTCTGTTTTGCCCTGTTCCAATTCTGATTGGGATTCGGACTATCGCGCTCGACAAGATATACATACGTTGTTTAAGATTGTTTATGTAAATTAAGATTATTTTAAGATTATTTCACTGTCAATTATGGCATTATACCCTTATGTATGTTCGTTACTCTCTCTCTCTCTCTCTCTCTCTCTCTCTCTCTCTCTCTCTCTCTCTCTCTCTCTCTCTCTGCTTTCAACAGCATATATAATGTTTTACATTATATTGCTGTCAAGTGTGGCATTATATCCTGATATACTGTAGAGTCATGAATCTCTCTCTCTCTCTCTCTCTCTCTCTCTCTCTCTCTCTCTCTCTCTCTCTCCTTTCCAACAGTTTATACTTCTTCTTATTCTTATTCCAATCATTATATCTGCCAAGTATGGCATTATACCCTAATGTTGGGTCATCTAAACTCTCTCTCTCTCTCTCTCTCTCTCTCTGTTTACCGTTTTCTTCTCAAATGTCACGGGTCATCTGACCTTAATTCGCATCTTTATTACAAATCCCTGTTGATACACGGCATTTGGGTATAATGCCAACATCTTTACCTGGTCTTTGTTCCTGCCGGCGATTTCTTGGATATTTTTTTCCGTTTTTTATTTGCATTCTCCCTTCCTAAACTGCCCAGTAGCCATTTCTTTTGCTCTAATTGAAAGCGCTTGCACAATACTTTCAGTAATGTCTGAACCATGTCCCATTGTGTTCAGTTTAATCTTATTTCCCGGGTGTTTGAAATTAAGAATTTTCCGCACCTTACATTCATACACTTCTTTGGTCATTAAATTAAGTCTGATAGTGATGTTTTCAGATGATGATGATGTTAGTGTTTTCTTATTGCTATCATTGCTATAAACATCATCAGTCGATTCAGATCTTCGGATGATGATAGAAGTTTTTCAGGTTGTTACCATTGCTGTAAACATCTTCAAATCGATTCAGAACTTCGGGATGGTGATAGTAGGGTTTTCAGATTGCTGTCATTGCTGTGAACATCTTCACATCAGTTCACATCTTCAGATTGCTGTCATTGCTGTCATATCCACATCGATTCAGACCTTCGGGACGATGATGTTAATATTTTCTTATTGCTATCATTGCTTTGAACATCACATCGATTCAGGTCTTCAGATTGCTATCTTAGTGTTTTCAAATTGCTATCATTGCTGTAAACATCTTCACATCAGTTCACATCTTCAGATTGCTGTCATTGCTTTGAACATATCCACATCGATTCAGATCTTTGGGATGCTGATGTCAGTGTTTCCAGATTGCTATCTTTGCTTTGAACATCGTCTCATCAATTCACATCTTCAGATTGCTATCATTGCTCTGAACATCTCCACATCGATTCAGACCTTTGGTTTAAGATTTTCACTGCTAGAGAACTTTCTTGAGTGGGAAATATAAGCGTTATTTATCCCCCCCCCTTACAGTGACGTCGTATCAGAAGCATCTTTTAGTTCATCTCGACTCCGCTCAGCATCCCCCCCCCATCATCTGCAAGGCTCTCAAAAATAGGGGGATGTTTATGCACTTGAGCAGCTGCGAGCAAAATTGCTCCCGTGGTAGACCACAGTCAGTGACCCGAGCAGGTTAGGGAAATGCTCTCTCTCTCTCTCTCTCTCTCTCTCTCTCTCTCTCTCTCTCTCTCTCTCTCTCTCTCTCTCTCTCTCGTTTTGTCATTTTCTTCTATCTGTTGGCATCTTTTGTTCCTATGTGGATCTAAGGATGAAAAGAAAACTATTGTGCCGGATTTGTCTGTCCGTCCGCACTTTTTTCTGTTCGCCCTCATCTTGAAAACTACTGAGGCTAGAGGGCTGCAGATTGGTATGTTGATCATCTACCCTCCAATCATCAAACCTGCCAAATTGCAGCCCTCTAGCCTCAGTAGTTTTGATTTTATTTATAGTTGAAGTTAGTCATAATCGTGTATCTGGCAACGATATAGGACATCCCACCACCGGGCCGTAGTTAAAGATCCATGGACCGCGGGCCCATACAGCCTTGCACCGAGACCATCGAAAGATAGATCTATTTACGGTGGCCTTGATTATACGCTATACAGAAAACTCAATTGCGCCGAAGAAACCTCGGCGTGTTTTTCCTTGTTATATGTTCACAATAGTTACTGACAACAATCACGTATTATTATATATAGAAAATTTTTATCGTTGTCTGTAGTGATTAAGCACTTTGAATTCATTCATTGACAACAAGCACATAAAGACTCTCTCAAGGTGAGAAGAGTGAGTATAGTTAAGGTGACAGGAACCCCCTCCCCCCCCACCTCCCACGCCTCCTTCCCCCCTATTTTGGGGTTGGGGGTACAGGGAAGGGGTGCTTATTATTGAAATAACGCACTCCCCCCACATAACATTATGATTCTGGTTCTCTTTCGTAAAGGGGAAATCACCCCCCCTCTCTCTCTCTCTCTCTCTCTCTCTCTCTCTCTCTCTCTCTCTCTCTCTCTCACGAAACAAGTAAGTACCATGTGCGTTGATCTGTTTCAGGCTTGGATCATCGTATGGTTTGTAGAGTCTCTCTCTCTCTCTCTCTCTCTCTCTCTCTCTCTCTCTCTCTCTCTCTCTCTCTCTCGTTTGTCATTTTCTTCATTTGTTGGCATCTTCTGTACCTAAGTAAATCTAAAGATGAATCTCTCTCTCTCTCTCTCTCTCTCTCTCTCTCTCTCTCTCTCTCTCTCTCTCTCTCTCTCCTTGTTATCTCTTTAGTAGAAAGACGAGAGGGTTCTTCTGCCAAGGTCTGGTAAGTCAGTGGATTTATAGCATTCCTTTACCAACAATTCCGTTTCGGTTGACTTGCAGGCTGTGGCAGATAGCGTCATTCTCACTGAAAGTGACTTGCAAGATTGCAAGTCGCAAGACTTCAAATCGCAAGATTGCAAGTTGCAAGACGTCAAATTTCAAGTTGCAAGACTGCAAATTGCAAGATTGCAAGTCACAAGACTGCAAATCACATGGTTGCAAGTCGCAAGACTGCAAATTACAAGATTGCAAGTTATAACTCCAAATTGCAAGATTGTAAGTTGCAATGTTGCAGTCACAAGATTGCAAGAATGCAAAATTGCATTATTGCAAATTGTAAGACTGCAAGTTGCAATGTTACAGGTTGCAACATGCCGAGTGCAAAACTGTAAGTTGCAAGATTGCAAGACTTCAAGACTGCATGATTGCAAGATGCAAGATTCCAAGACTGCACGATTTCAAGATTGTAAGTCTCAAGATTGCAAGTTGCAATGTTGCAAGGATGCAAGATTGCAAAACATCAAGACTGTAAAATTTCAAGTCTCAAGATTGCAAGATAAGAGAACTGCAAGATTGCAAGGCTTCAAGACTTCAAGATTGGAAGACAAAGAATGCAAGATTGCAAATCCCAAGATTGTAAAACAAGAGACTGCAAGATTGCAATTCGCAAAATTGAAAGACGAGACTACAAGATTGCAAATCCCAAGACTGCAAGTCGCAAGATTGCAAATCCCAAGATTGCAAGACAAGAGACTCCAAGATTGCAAGTCCAAAGACTGCAAGTTGCAAGATTACAAGACAAGAGACTGCAAGATTGCAAGTCCCAAGACTGCTAGATTGTCAGGTGTAAAGTATAGGTAAGTTTATGTTAAGAACTATGTGGCATTGCTGTTAAAGTATTCAAGTGCAGTCTGTAGTATAGGGTCTTTGCTACTTAAATCAGAAAGGCCAGACCCTCCCAATTGTCCGTAGGTTCAGGTGTTACTGTAGTAATATTATATGTATATATATATATATATATATATATATATATATATATATATATATATATATATATATATATATAATGTTATTAGTTATTAATGTAGTATGTGAAGCCTCGTAGCATTATTCATGAAGCTTGCTTAAGTTTAACTCGATATAAAAGATAGATTCACACTACATTTTATGAAACTGTCAAAGAGCTTGTTGTAGATTGCTGGGACATTAGCACTCTACTTTAATATATCTTGGCCACCTCAGTGTGATTGGATTGCCTTGCGGTCTCTGGAGCCCCAAAAAAGTTCCTCTCTCTATCTTACCTTTGTAGTAAATAGTGCACCTTGTTGTTAGTCGGTTGTAGTGGATGATCAGTACACTTGTCAAAATGTATACACCATCTTGATGTAAAATAGGAAGAGTATTCAGCACTCTCTCTCTCTCTCTCTCTCTCTCTCTCTCTCTCTCTCTCTCTCTCTCTCTCTCTCAAAACTTCATTAAAGGATTCTGCTAATGATAAACGCGAGTTATTTAAGCGCCCCAGCGGTTGGTCCATTAATGTTTTTTTAATGAATCAGTTTCCTGAGGTTTGGTTCTCTCTCTCTCTCTCTCTCTCTCTCTCTCTCTCTCTCTCTCTCTCTCTCTCTCTCTCTCTCTCTCTCTCTCCAAGATTCCTTTTATATTAAGTGGCAATTGTGCGTCGAATGTATACATTGGAGTTTTTTTTAAAGATATCTTTAAACTATTATATATATATATATATATATATATATATATATATATATATATATTATATATTTTTATAAAGATATATATATATATATATTATATATATATATATATATATATATATATATATATATATATATATATATATATATATATATATATATATATATATATATATATATATATATATATATACGACAATTAGTCGTCAGAATACTAATGTGTTTAGTTTTATATACATGCATGCCGAATTAGTCGTCAGAAAACTTATGTGTTCAGTTTTATTTACTGTATATACATACATATATACATACATACATATACATATATACATGCATACACGACGAATTAGTCGTCAGAATACTAATGTGTTTAGTTTTCTTTGCTGTGAGCTTCACAAGATGAAAATAGCCGCCTTGTTTACGAAACTATTTTTCCTTACGTGTTGGTTCTGTGTAATTTGTAGTTTTTACAAGTCAAATAGCCAGGCGCTGTATACATTAGCAGAACAGCGATGGCAACAAGTGCCCGGTGGCGTTTTGCAATTTTTTTTTGCATCCGATATTTTGTAAGCTGTGGGATAGCCTCAGTAGAGGACGGTAGTGCCGTCAGTGCACCTCATGCGGTGCGCTGTAGGCATTACTTGAGGTTTCTTTGTAGCGTCCCTTGGGCCCCTACCTGCAAATTCTTTCATTCCTTTTACTGTACCTCTATTCTTATTCCCTTCCTTCCATCTGACTTTCCACCTTCTCTAACATTGTTTCAAAGTGCAACTGAGTGGTTTCACTTGCTACACCTTTCAGACCTCCATACTGTCAATTTTCCTTTCAGCGCTGAATGGCCTCATAGGTCCCAGCGCTTGGCCTTTGGCCTAAATTCTATATTCTAGTTTATTCTGTTCTGTTACAATTTCTTAAATTTAGGTTTTTAAGTTTGGCTGAACTGAAGTAAATTTCATTAATTAATATACACAAGGAAGTAAGATCTGTGATGACCGCCATAAGATTTTAGTCCCAAATATTCAGTCACTTAAGTTACAAAGTTGTTAGAACTTTTTCAGAAACTTGAGTGAGGAATCGAAAGATTACAAAAATTAATTATTTATTTTTTTTTTTTTTATTTGATCTTAAGGGCAAAGAAGCATTGGGCTGGCATCATCCATATATATATATATATATATATATATATATATATATATATATATATATATATATATATATATATATATATATATATATATGTCCTTTAGTAGACCATATTCAAAGAAAATAGAAAAAAGGGATAAAGGAGAGAAAGAAAGAAGAGAGAAGTATAATATGGCTTACCCACGAAAGAATCTAAAAATTAACTAAAAAAAAAAAACACCACAGGTGAGACTTCTGGAGGTATTATCTTGCGTAAAGGTGGAACTGGAAACTCGGTGCCCGGGCATAATGGGTATGTAAATAAGCTGTAAAGTTTGCTGAAGAAGCCGAGGTCAGGATTGGAGCAATGCCGAATAAGGGAAGAAGTCGCGCGAGGAATTGAGGGGGCAAGGGGAATGAACAGGATTGTATTATACTCTCGGTGGAAAAAGGTATAGAAGAAGATTGAAAGAAAAACACACACACACATAATCGAAGTGAGATTTTACTTTCTGGGAATGATGATAGGCGGCGGTTGGCAGTGTTGGAAAAGATTATATGTATTGTATATAACCACTTAATTACACACCCAGAGAGAGAGAGAGAGAGAGGGAGAGGTGGGGGAGTTTCTTGACTTGAATATTATTGCTGAGAAATATGTTAGGAAAACAGAGAGAGAGAGAGAGAGAGAGGGTGGGGGAGTTTCTTGACTTGAATATTGTTGCTGATAAATATAATGTCAGAAAATCTATAGAGAGAGAGAGAGTTTCTTGAGAGTTGCTGAGAAATATAATGAGAGAGAGAGAGAGAGAGAGAGAGAGAGAGAGAGAAAAAAGTTTCTGACTTGAATATTATTCTGGAATCTAATATTGCTGAGAAATATAATGTCAGGAAAACCTAGAGAGAGAGAGAGAGAGAGAGAGAGAGAGAGAGAAGATGTATATGAGAGAGAGAGAGCCATACTCGACAGTGATATGATCTAAAATATCGTACATGCTTTTTGAAGAAGGAGAGAGAGAGAGAGAGAGAGAGAGAGAGAGAGAGAGAGAGAGAGAGAGAGAGAGTGAACATGTATAAGGGTATAAAGCCATACTCGACAGTGATATGATCTAAAATATCGTACATGCTTTTGGAAGGAGAGAGAGAGAGAGAGAACATATATAAGGGTATAATGCCATACTCGACAGTGATATGATCTAAAATATCGTGCATACTTTTGGAAGGCGAGGGGAGAGAGAGAGAGAGAGCGCAGTCGGGTGGCCATGGTTTTTTTTTTTTTTTTTTTTTTTCACGAATGGAGAGACTGGACTGACTGCATTGGCAAGATAATGGACATTTTTTTCTTTCCTGGTAGCAGAGAACTGATGGGTGATTGTGGTCGTATGTTTTTTTTTTAAACAGTTTCTTTTTATATATAATAGTTATGGGCGAGGTTGAAGGTGCCATTAATAATAATAATAATAATAATTATAATTTTTTATTCTTTGATTTCATGCCACTAGTGAGTTTTAATTATTATTATTATTATTATTATTATTATTATTATTATTATTATTATTATTATTAGTATCCAGAAGATGAACCATATTCATATGGAACAATCCCACAGGGGCCATTGATTTGAAATTCAAGCTTCCAAAGAGTATTAAGGTGTTCAGTAGGAAGAAATAACAGGCGGTAAAATGAAATATTGGAAAAAAGAGATCACTTATTAAAAAAATAAATAAATAAACATATAAATAAATAGAAGAAAATGTAAAGAAATTATTAAAATACAAGGAGAGATGTATTTTAGGGTAGTAATGCATTACATCTTCGCTTGAACTTCTGAAGTTCCAATTGCAAGACATCCTCAGTAGGGAGGCAGTTCCACAGTCCAACGGTGTGAGGAGGAATAAAGGACCTCTGGATTTCTGGAGAAGTTCGACAGCAAGGCACATTTGCTGCATATTGGTGCAGCTGCTGTTCAGCGAATGTGGTTGCTCCTCGGCAGGAAAAGGGGATCAGCGATCAATTGTGAATGTGAAAGATCACTAAGTATAAAATTGTGAATGTGAAAGATCTCTGTTCAAGAATAAAATTGTAAATGTGAAAGACCTCTGTTCAAGTATGAAATTGTGAATGTGAAAGATCTCGGTTCAAGTATAAAATTGTGAATGTGAAAGATCTCTGTTCAAGTATAAAATTGTGAATGTGAAGATCTCTGTTCAAGTGTAAAATTGTAAATGTGAAAGATCTCTGTTCAAGTATAAAAGTGTGAACGTGAAAGACCTCTGTTCAAGTATGAAATTGTGAATATGAAAGATCTCTGTTCAAGTATAAAATTGTGAATGTGAAAGATCTCTGCTCAAGTATAAAATTGTAAATGTGAAAGATCTCTGTTCAAATATAAAATTGTAAATGTGAAAGATCTCTGTTCAAGTACAACTTGTGAAAAATTGACAATGTGAGTAAGGTAATTGATGTTAGTAACCACATTTTAGAATATGTACTTCGCTACATCGGCGGCCTCATTAGTGCTTCACATAATTTTAAATGGACATACGGTGGGCACATTAATGCCCTGGGATTCTTGGGAATCAGTAGGAACACCTTTACTGTGGAAATTCAAGTCTAATTAACGAGGTAATTGCTTTTTTGCACCCTAGGTGGTAAACGCTAATGAAGGTATCCTATGCTGCTTTTTTTCAGCCCTTGATATTCCTCGTCTCTCTCTCTCTCTCTCTCTCTCTCTCTCTCTCTCTCTCTCTCTCTCTCTCTCTCTCTCATTAAACATTTCTTTTCATCTGTCTGCTGTCTTTCTCTTTGCTCTCTCTCTCTCTCTCTCTCTCTCTCTCTCTCTCTCTCTAAAGTAAATGGCTGTCATTTGTGTATACGGTATATGTAATACGTGTTCTCTCTTTTATTTAGTCTCTCTCTCTCTCTCTCTCTCTCTCTCTCTCTCTCTCTCTCTCTCTCTCTCTTCGGGAAAGTAAATGGCTGTCATTTGTATATGCTGTTTATGTAATACGTGTCTCTCTCTCTCTCTCTCTCTCTCTCTCTCTCTCTCTCTCTCTCTCTCTCTCTCTCTCTCTCCCCATTTTTATAACCAGACACGACTGAAATATCCGAGCTCCGAGTTACCACGCTTACTGGTTACTGCCCGTTCAATCCTCCGCGGACACGTGGGAGAAAATAAGGAAGAAGTTTGTTAACACGAATTTGCTGTAAACCACATCCTCGCTAAGTGCTGTTTCCTTCGGTCATGTGGTTGTTTTCTTTTTCTTTTTTTTTTTTTTTTGGGGGCGGCTGTTGAATCGGTAGTGAAGGTAGATGTAGTTGTTTTTCTTTCCTTCTGGTTTGGTTGGGTAAAGTGTGAGTTGATTCAGTCTTCATCTTCCTTTCATTCTGGCTCAGGTCAGTAAAGTGAAGTGTCATCTTTCTTTCCTTGAGGTTAGGTCAGTAAAGTGGAAGTGTCATCTTTCTTTCCTTCTGGCTAGGTCGGTAAAGTATAAGTAGATGCAGTCTTCATTTTTCTTTCCTTCTGGCTAGGTCGGTAAAATGTAAGTGGATGCAGTCTTCATCTTTCTTTCCTTCTGGCTAGGTCGGTAAAATATAAGTAGATGCAGTCTTCATCTTTCTTTTCTTCTGGCTAGGTCGGTAAAATGTAAGTGTTATCTTTCTTTCCCTCTGGCTAGTTCAGTAAAGTGTAAGTGTCATCTTTATTTCCTTTTAGTTAGGTCAGTAAAGTGTAAGTGTTATCTTTCTTTCCCTCTGGCTAGGTCAGTAAAGTGTAAGTGTTATCTTTCTTTCCTTCTGGCTAGGTCAGTAAAGTGTAAGTGTCATCTTTCTTTCCTTTTGGTTAGGTCATTAAAGTGTAAGTGTCATCTTTCTTTCCTTCTGGCTAGGTCAGTAAAGTGTAACTGTCATCTTTCTTTCCTTCTGGCTAGGTCGGTAAAGTATAAGTGGATGCCGGCTTCATCTTTCTTTCCTTCTGGCTAGGTCGGTAAAGGAAAAGTGGATTCAGTCGTCATCTCCCTTTCCTTCTGGCTAGGTCGGTAAAGTATAAGTGGATGCAGTCTTCATCTTTCTTCCCGTCTGGCTAGGTCGGTAAAGGAAAAGTGGATTCAGTCTTCACCTTTCTCACCTTCTGGCTAGTTCGGTAAAATATAAGTAATTGTCTCCTTCTGGCTAGTTCGGTAAAGTATAAGTAATTGCAGCCTTCATCTTTCTTTCCTTCTGGCTAGCTCGGTAAAGGAAAAGTAGACTGGTTTGCATTTTTAGAGATTTTAATCTCCATAAATATACGAAAGTATTGTTTAACTACGGGGAACAGTGTTGTCTAAATATCAGTGAATGATTTGAAACTGTAGTGTTTAAAATTTTCACATTCACAATGTGCAAAATTTGTACCGATTCAGAATATCAATGTACACAATTTTATGCTATTTGCAGAATGTTAAATTGCGCAGTTTTACTTTTCAGCACAGATTTTTCACCAAAATCGAACTGAGGTAACAGGTTATTCAACTTATGTTGTCGTTGAATCATGAAAATACATTTCTCCCGCGAAAACATATTTTCGCTTTTAGTTTTCTGTTAAAGAAAACTATTTTGCCAGTTTTGTCTGCCCGTCCGCACTTTATTCTGTCCGCACTTTTTCTGTCCACCCTCAGATCTTAAGAACTACTAGGGCTAGAGGGTTGCAAGTTGGTATGTTGATCATCCACCCCCAATCATCAAACTTACCAAATTGCAGCCTTCTAGCCTCATTAGTTTTTAATTTTATTTAATAAGGTTAAAGTTAGCCATAATCGTGCTTCTGGGAACGATATAGGCCAGGCCACCACCGGCCCGTGGTTAGAGTTTCTTGGGCCGCGGCTCATACAGCATTATACCGAGACCACCGAAAGATAGATCTAACTTCGGTGG